>NW_006951093.1:0-6388 GCF_000164805.1 Carlito syrichta | reverse complement strand
AATAAATTTATCTTAAAATGATAAAAGAAAAAAGAAAGCAGCCTCTGGAGGATACAGCAGTTTGTCATATTTTTCTGTAGTTTTGTGGTATTGCCACTTAAGTTGTACTTACTTGTATACGTTATGACAAAATGTACCATAAACTGTTGTATTTAGAAGAATGACTGCATCATTAAGCATTACTTTAGGTAAGAAATTTGCATACTGGCCAGGCGCTGTGGCTCAGCCTGTAATCCCAGCACTTTGGGAGGCCGAGACAAGAGGATTGCCTGAGCCCAGGGGTTTGAGACTACCCTGGGCAACTTGGTGAGACTTCGTCTCTACAATAAATCAAAAAATAAACTGGGCCTGGTTTTGCACATCTGTGGTTCCAGCTAGTTGGAAGGTTGAGGTGGAAGGATTGCCTGAGCCTAACAAGTTGAAACTGCAGTAGTCATGAGTATGCCATTGCACTCCAGCCTGGGTGACAGAATGAGACTCCAATTCAAAAAAAAAAATGTTTATCAAGAATTATTCAAGTATTGTTTCATTTAAACCTTGGAGTTGAGGAGACTGAGGCAGAACATGTGCTCATACAACTACAAAGTAGTGAAACCACAAAACCTAGTCTTTCAAATTCCAGGAGGCCTTTAACCACTGTTTAACTATTTTAATTTCCTGATATACCTTCATCTCTTCTTAGAAAGTTAAAAAAATAAGAAAAACACATGTATGGTTATTTTTTTCACTTTTTGATTAAAAAGTACTTGTTTTCAGGCATATAGATCAATGGAATAGAATTGAGATTCCAGAAGCAAAACCTCAATTTCTCAACCAACTCATCTTTGACAAAGCCCCCACCACCTACCACTGGGGAGAGGAGAACCTATTCAGTAAATGGTGCTGGGAAAACTGACTGACCGCATGCAGAAGATTGAAACAGGACCCCTATCTATCCCCATGCACAAAGGTTAACTCCAAATGGATCAGAGACCTAAATGTAAAACCTCAAACCATAAGAACCTTAGAAAAGGAAGGAAATGCCCTCATGGAAATCGGAACTGGCATCCAATTCCTGAACAAAACCCGAAACCCACAGGTCATAAGAGAGAAGATAGACAAATGGGACCTTATTAAACTGACAAGCTTCTGCAAAGCCAAAGAAACCATCAAGAGAGCAGGGAGACAGCCTACAGACTGGGAAAAAGTATTTGCCAACTCTAGGTCTGACAAAGGCTTAACATCCTGGATCTACAAGGAACTGAAACATACTGAAAAGAAGAAAACAAACAACCTCATTATAAAATGGGCAAAAGACATGAACAGACACTTCACAAAAGAAGACATTCGAGCAGCCAACAAACACATGAATAAATGCTCAACCTCACTAATCATCAGGGAGATGCAAATCAAAACCACACTGAGATACCACCTAACTCCAGTCAGAATGGCAATTATCAACAACTCAAAAAATAACAGCTGCTGGAGAGGGTGTGGCGAAAAGGGAACACTTCTACACTATTGGTGGAAGTGTAAACTTGTGCAACCTCTGTGGAAAGCAGTGTGGCGATTCCTAAGAGCTTTAAAAATCGACCTTCCATATAACCCCGCAATCCCCCTACTGGGAATATACCCTGAAGAACTCAAATCACTCTATAAAAAAGATACCTGCACACGTATGTTTATCGCAGCATTGTTCACAATAGCAAGAACCTGGAAGCAACCATGCTGCCCATCAAAAGAGGACTGGATTTAAAAAATGTGGTACATATACACGATAGAATACTACGCAGCCATAGAAAAGAACAAAATCATGAATTTCGCAGTCACCTGGATGGAACTAGAGTCTATAATACTGAGTGACCTCTCACAGAAACAAAGATCCGAGTATCACATGTTCTCACTCATATAATGGACCTTGAACATCCAATGTAATACTATAAGAAAATGACTGAAGGTACTGGGAAACTATGGGGGGGATGGGATTAATAGGAACAAATATCTGTCTGGGGATGGGAAAACACCTCTTATCAACAGAGTGCCTGAATGAAATGTTATTGTACACCTAACCCTTAACTGTACCCCACAAAACCATAATAAAAAATATTGATTAATAATAAAAAAGTACTTGTTTTCTAACGTATAATAGCATAATTTATTACATTAAGAAGAGAACACTTGTCTCAATTGTGAACCTAACACAAGAATAAATGTTGCTGAGCTTAGCTCCATCTTGTAGAGAAGTAAAACTGTAATTCATCAGTAGTGAATTTTTGTCAACGTTTTAGTTTATGTATGGTTGTGGCAAGTACAAACCCATATATATAAATGGATTGTCTGTCCACTTGCTTTACTTTCTGTCTGTGTCTCCAAGCATAACAGATGAACTCACCATAGTAACAATGAAAATTTCCTTTCTGGAAATTTGCTTTCCAATTCTTTCTGGATTTCTAACTTATGTGTGTTATTGTCTGATTCACCACCATCCAAGAGAACTTTCTATCATGAAGGAAATGTTCTGCATTGTTCTGTCTACTATGCCAGTAGCCCCGTGTGGTCTTTGATAACAAGGAACTGTTCTAATTTTAGTTAACTTTAGTTAATTTAAATGTGAGTAACCATGTGTGACTGGTGGCTACCATGTTGGACAGCAAAGATCTAATTAGATTTTGAGAGATTAGGTGACTCTTGAGCACAAAATGTTATAAATGGGACCTTGAAATTTGTAAGAAAACTTTAAAAGCTATTTTCAAGTGTGATAGAACAAAGAAGATGCTTTTTAACAGTTGACTTTTAACCAATATTTTCATAGGCGTTCAAGAGACTGGCAGCCTTTAATCTCTATTATAACCAACGAACAGCCAAAATGGTGCTTACCTGTCTGAGACTTCCTCTGGGTCAGGTTTTGTGCAGGTCGTGAATGATTCATTTGCTTCCGAATCAGCCAAATGTGAGCACTTTGTATTCGCCACATTAAGAGAGAATTGGCAATGCAGTCAGCCAGGAAACAGCCCGGACTTGGTTCAGCTTTTCAGAGTACCTACAAATGCATAGCTTGCTGCTGATGTAAAGCATGTGGAGAAAGCCCATGGAGGATTATTTCTCTTTCATTATTGAATGCGGGTACTTGGTGGTATGTGGAAAAACAGTCTCTTGCTTGTACAGGCCAACAGCTGTCGTTATCTAAAAAGTAATCATTATGATAGAAATCACACATCTTTCATGTTATCTTTCAGGTCTGTCAGAATATGTTCTGTGTTACAATATGCATGTTTCATCTGAAAAAATGTAATTGGTGGTTTAACATATTAAAAATTAAGTTCTGGCTGGGCTCAGTGTCTCAGCCTGTAATCCCAGTGATTTGGGAGGCCGAGGTGAGTGGATTGCCTGAGCCCATGGATTCGAGACCCACCTGGGCAACTTGGTGAGATCTCATCTCTACAATAAAACAAAAATTAGCTGGGCGTGGTAGCACCCACCTATACTTCCAGCTACTTGGAAGACTGAGGCGGAAAGATCACCAAAGCCCAGTAGGTCGAGGTTGCACTCCAGTCTGAGAGACAGAGTGAGACTCCAACTCAAAAAAAAAAAGTTCCTTGCCAGAACTAGGAGCACACCATCTTTTTAAAAAACTTCCATGGTAGCACTGCCTAATAGAAATATAACATAAGTCAAAATGTAATTATTAAATTTTCTGGTAGCTACATTAAAAATGTAGATAAAAAGGTAAAATTAATTTTAGTATAGTTTATTCAGTTCAATATATCTAGTATATTTTGATATGTAGTCAGTATAAAGAATGAATGAGCTACTATACGTTTTTTGTTCTGTAATGAGTTTTTAAAATCCAGGGACTCTCATCTCACAATTTGGGCTAATCATATATCAAGTGCTCAGTCATGACATGTGGTAGATGGTCACTCTGTTGAACAGTGTACACTCTAGATGCTTATTTAGGGTTTAGTGAACCATGCTTGAACCTATGAGAGTGGTTTGCCAAAGGTAAATGAGGAATGATCAAATTCCCAACAGAGATCATCAGTTTATCATCTGTGTTGCCTGGTGTCTGAAACTGTGATCAAGAGGGAAAACATGGGGCCATTTGTAAGAATATACTTATGTCTTAAAATTACTCTAGACACTCCTGATGTAATTCATTTATTTTATATTGTGACAACTTCTGAAGTTGTATTTTAAATTCTAAGTTTTTGGAAGTTTTGCCAGTTTTTTCTCTATTTAAACATATAAACATAAAATTATCTCTTGTGAACTGCTTTAATTTTTCCTTTATAGAGCAGAGATTCTGTGAATATCTTTGTTTTATTCTTATAAAACAAAACAACTCTAACCCAATTAACTTTGACTAGTACTTTAGATTGTCATTTTAATACAATTTTACTTCATTGTCACATAATTTTGTCCATTAAATCCAGGTTTTAAGACAGGCATGTTTTGTGTGGGCATACGCATGGGACTATTTTCTATTGCTGTTAGAAAAGGAATTTTAAAAAAGATTTCTTTCCTTACATACTGTAACCACACAGTTTCTTGAATGCAGGCAGAAAAAATAATACATACAGGTTCTATCTACGTTAACCACAACCACAAACAATTGGTTTAAGCAATATGTAGTTGTTGTTAGTAAAACAGAGATATGGGTTGATATTCAGGAGAAACTTACTGGCTGTTATGGATTATGTGAACATTTTTACATAAAGTAGGGTCTCTAGAGACTTTATTCTGTTATCAGATATTTGAGTCTTGAATTTGCTCAAATATCTCTGAATCTCATTTGCCTTGAGTATAAGTAATATAACCAACCTTGTACAGAGTGGGGATGCAGTAACTGTTAGTCAGATGGGTAGATGCTGTGACCAAGTCATTGCACACACTCAAACTTGGTTCAGTGTATGTATAGTTGTACAATTGTATATACAGAATTAGTATGATAGAAAATACTATCTATAGGAATGCATATATTTAAGAAGTACATAATTATATAGAAAGTTAAGTATATGCATTACATGTATTATTATATTTTTTCTTTTAAAATTTTCTATCATTTGGAGAAATTTCAAAACAAATACAAAAGCTTTTAACAGTTAAATTGATTTGAAATAATAGAAGCAAAGTTCAAATATGCCTCTTAGGGTAAAATATCCTAGTTGTTTCATCAATATTCCTTCTTAAATGTGAAGTTTGTCATATAAACCAACTTTATCTACTTCTTGGGCTCCATTAGAAGCAAGAGATCTATGGTTTCTTTGGGAAATAGCTGAATGGATTCATATTGTAAATGATAGCTCTGTTTCCCCCTTGACTCATGGGAGGAGCAAAAGTACAATTAAATTGATTTTAAATCACATTTAGCATTCTGTATTGATTAGATACAAGTGCTTTGAAGGAATTGTCTCATTGTTTAGCTCCAAAAAGCATCTGCATTGTATAACAGAAACAATATGAGCTTTCATTTCTGTGAAGTAATTTCATTTCTGTGAAGTAATAAGTCATGAGAGTGAGATACATGTGGCTGGTAAATGGCTCCCAAACCTTGCTATTGAAATACAGCCTTCAATTCAATTTATTATCCTGTACCTTCTTCTCATTTATATTTTATTACCTTGGAATACAGTCATAGGATCCTGGAAATGGAGTTTTCTTTAAACAAATTGTTCCTAAAGTTTTTAAAGTCTTTCATTAAGTGATGTCTAGGAGCAGACACAATGTTGGCCAAGCCAAGTTTTGAGATAAGGGAGGGTAAAAATATTCCTCTAAGTTGGCTGTGATAGCATCTCCATATCTCTAAATTTTATTTTTGTCATCTCTGTTTCTGGAGAGCAAATTCCTGGTTGTGTTAGGGTTCAGGGGAGTCAAGAGATGTCCTAGAGGGGTGGAAGTTGAATACATATAAGTCTCATATCATTAAAAAATGTTCCCCAAATCATTGCCTTTTCACATCTGGGGTTAGAATGATAGCACTGACAAGGAAAGTCACCCAGTGAGTAACTTGGTCATCACTCCCAGCCTCTTGGGGTTCACAAAGACTCTGCTGCATACATGAGTTTCTGAAGTAGTGTGATTATTAACAGTGGTTCCCAGTTCCTGCAGCCACCTGGAGGGGAGAATGACCCAGCTGTTGAGCTAGTTGGTCCTTGGTATTTTTATCAGTTTCTGTTAAAATATGTCCATGTGACACCCAGATTATTCTTCATTCATAATCAATTTCTTTCTCAGCTGATACCATGTGTACAAATTTCCCTACATTGCAAATACTCTAGTCTCCATTACTAGGCCAGGGGCTCAGTCATGTTGGGTAGGTTGAAAGACAGTACTGCTTGGTATTTAGGGCACAAATGTGGCAGCCAGGCTGTCTGAGTTAAAATACAGCTTTACTATTTGGTAGCTTTGA
>NW_006951092.1:0-788 GCF_000164805.1 Carlito syrichta | reverse complement strand
TGAGTCCTCAGTCCCAAAAACTACAGGCCGTCTTCCTAAGACATAACCACGAATCAGACTTTTGAAGTAGGAATCTGGGTAATGGGAATTCTCACATAAAGGAAACTTCACTGCCTATTCTTAAGTAAGAATAAGGAATTTGCCTTACTCGGGTCCTCAATCCCAAAAAAGCTTAAGGTCATCTTGCTATGGACTAAACACGAATCATGGTGTTTTAGAGCATGAATCTGGAAAATGGAGTCCTTATTTACAGTCACCTACATGACCTTTGGCTAAGAAAGAATAAGGAATCAGGGTTACACGAGTCCTCAATCCCAAAAATTTACAGAGCCTTATGGAAAGTTCTAACAAGAATCATTGTTTCGAAGCAGGAACTATCTAATGAGAGTCCTAATATACAGGAAAATACACAGCCCCTTGATAAGGAAGAAAAAGAATCGGGGTAATAGCAGTCCTCAGTCCTTAAAATGAACAGGCCATCTGATGTGCGCTAAACAAGAATCAGGGTTTAAAAGGTGGAACATAGGTAATAGCAGTCCTCATATGCAGAATCAACATGATCTCTAGCTAAGGAGAACTAAGAAACTTCTTTTACACTGTTCTTCCATCACAATATCTACATGACATCTTGATAATGGCAAAACAAGTATTAGGTTTTCCAAACAGGATTCTGGGGAACGGGAGTCCTCATATACAGGACATTACACACCCCCTCGGTAAAGAAGAATAAGCAATCTGTGATAAACTAGTCCACAATGGAAAAATTCTCAGGGTGTCTTGCTGCGGTA
>NW_006951091.1:0-339 GCF_000164805.1 Carlito syrichta | reverse complement strand
TATTTGGTTGGAACTCCGTGGCCAGGGGCCAGGGAAGAATCTCTCTCAAAAATACCTCCTACTTTTTATAAACATCAAAACCCCGAGTTGTGTCTGGTCCCCGGTGACCTCAATGTCCCCCTGAAGGCTATAGAAAAAAAAAAAAAAAAAAAAAAAAAAAATATATATATATATATATATATATATTGACTGAGTGTGGTAGCACGCACCTGTAGTTCTGGCTACTCTCAAGGTTGAGGCAAAAGGATCACTGGAGCCCAGCAGTGAGCGTGCCATGGCACTCCAACCTGGGCGACAGAGTGAGACTCCAACTTAGAAAACAATAAGTAATACTATTTA
>NW_006951090.1:0-703 GCF_000164805.1 Carlito syrichta | reverse complement strand
TGAAATAAACTGGCTTCCTCAAAAATGGTTAGAGTCCAGAATTGCAATTGCAATGCTACGTATTTCTTCGAGTACTTGAGTTTAATTTGAATTGTTAGATGTTATAGTCTCATTCCAGGTATTAATTTATCAGTAATAGTTTCCTAATAAGAGTAGCTTCTTCCTCATTCAAATAAGTTGGGAAGAACTTGGATTAAAACGAACTTAAATGGGCCAACTTGATGGTAAAAGACTGAAAACTCTCTAAGATCAGAAGCAAGATGTCTTCTTTCTTTGATCTGTGCTATTTAACATTGTACTAGAAGTTCTAACCAGAACTGTCAGAAAAGTAAAATAAATAAAAGATATCTAAATTAAAAAGAAATAAGTAATACTATATTCACAGGTGACATGGTTTCATATGCAGAAGATTTCACAGAATCCATAAGAAAGTCATTAGAGTTTATAAATTCAACAAAGTTTCAGGGTCCAAAATGAATACCCATAAATCAGCTGTTTCTGTACACCAGCAATGAACAATCTAAAAAGGAAATAAGAAAAGCAGTTTTATTTATAATAGTAACTAAAAGAATTAAATACTTATAAATAACTTTAAACAAGGAAGCAAAAGACTCATATACTTAAAACTACAAAATGTTCTTAACAGTAATTTAAGAAGACCTAAATAAATGAAAAGATACTTTTTGTTTATGGATAGGAAGAC
>NW_006951089.1:0-2190 GCF_000164805.1 Carlito syrichta | reverse complement strand
CCAGTCAGCTGCCAAGCAAGCTGACTAGTTAGCTGACCTGTTGGGCTGTGAGCGAGTTGACATTTAGTTGTCCTGTTGGCTGGCGAGTGGGCCAACTAGTTTGCTGACCAGTTTGCTGGAGAGCGAGCCGACTAATTACCTGACCTAATGGAAAGCGAGCAATCCCACTAGTTATTTGACCAGATAGCTGAGTTGCTAGCCTTCTAGTTCACTAAATAATTAGCTGATTTGCTAGCTGACTTAACTAGCTAGCTGACAAGCTAACTGGCTATCTAGCTGACATAACAGCTAGCAAACAAGCTATCTAACTCTCTAGCTTGCTGACTTGACTAGCTAGCTATCTGGCTAGTTAGCTGGCTAACTGACTTAACTATCTAGCTGATTATCTAACTGACTAGATAGCTGACTTAACTAGCTATCAGACTAGCAAGTTGACTACCTAGCTGACTTCACTAGCTAGCTGAATGTTTAGATGATTTGCTACCTGGCTTAAGCTAGCTGGCTAGCTAGTTGACTTAACTAGCTGACTAGTAAATTGGCTGGATAGCTGGCTAGCCACTTGACTTAACTAGCAAGTTAACTGGTTACCTACACGGCTAGCCATGTGACATAACTAGCTATATACCAGGCTGGCTAGCTATCTTGGCAGCCACCTAGCTAGCTGGTGGGCTGACCAGCTGGCAAGCCACCCAGCTTAAATAACCATTTGGCTGACTGAACGATCGGATAGCCAGCTGGCTTAAAGAGCCAACAACTCTGCTGCTCAGCCAGCTAGTCAACTGGTTGTCTAGCGGGTCACCTAGCTGACCAGCCTGCTAATGAGCCAGCTTAATTGTCAGGCACCTAGCTAGCCTGCTGGCTAACAAGCTGACTTAACTAACTGCCTTAACTATGCAGCCATCTGGTTAGCCAGCTGGCTTAACTAGCTAGCCACCTAGTTAGCCAGCTGGCTAGCCAGATCACTTAACTAGCTGAATTAACTAGCTAGCCAGCTGGCTCACCAGTTGACTTAATTACCTAGCTACCTTCCTAGTCAGGTGGTTAGCCAGCTCACTTTACTGACGATTAATAGGATATCCAGCTGTCTAGGTAGCTGATGTAACTAGGGAGCTACCTAGCTAGTCAGTTGACTAGAAAATTAAATTAACTAGCTGACTTAACCAGCTAGCCAGCTGACTCAACTAGCTGACATAACTAGATAGCCAGCTGGCTAGCCAGCTGACTTAACTAGATGATATCTATAGCTAGCCAAGTGGCTAGGCAGCTGAGTAAAATAGCTAGCTACCTATGTATCCCCCAGCTTGCCAGCTGACATAACTACCTAGCTATCTAGCTAACCAGCTGACTTGCTAGTTGACATAACTAGGTGACTTAACTAGCTAGCGATCTGGCTAGCCATCTGAATTAACAAACTAGCAACACAGCAAGGCAGCTGGCTAGCCAGTTGACTTACCTAGCTGACTTAGCTAGCTAGCCAGCTTACTTAACTAACTGACTTAAACTAGCTAGCTACCCCATCTAGCCAGCTGAATTTGCTAGCTGAAATAACTAGCTAGCTACATAGCTAAATATCTAGCTAGCTAGCCCACTTAACTAACTGACTTAAATAGCTGGGTAGCTGACATAACTAGCTGACTTAACTGGCTATTTACCTAGCTAGCTAGCTGACTTTACTAACTGAAATAACTAGCTAGCCAACTATCTAGCCATCTGACTTAAATAGCTTTTTAAGTAGCTAGCAAGCTGGCTAGTCAACTGATGTAAAGCACTGACTTAACTAGCTAGCCAGGTGGTTAGCCAGCTGGTTTAACTAGTTGATTAATGAGCTAGACAGATGGCCAGCCAGGTTACTAAACTAGCTAACTTAACTAGATAGACTGCTAAGCATCTAACTAAACACCTCTCTAGCCACCTTGACAGAGAGCTCACTTAAATAGGTAACATAATTAGCTAGCCAGTTGGCTAACCAAGACTTAAATAGGTCACAACCTTGCCAGCAAGCTTTCTAGCCAACAGATTAACTAGCTGACTTAACTAGCTGAACTGCTTTCTAGCCAGTTGAATTAAATAGCATGCTACTTAGCTAGCCAGGTGGCCATCCAGCTGAATTAACTAGGTGACTTATCTAGTTAGCCAGTTGTCTAGTCAGCTGACATAAGTAGCAAGCTACCTAGCTAGCCAGCTTCTATC
>NW_006951088.1:0-779 GCF_000164805.1 Carlito syrichta | reverse complement strand
TAGTTGTCTCAGCTAGCTAGCAGGCTGAATAGTTGGATAAATCAGCGAGTTAATTCAGCTGACCAGTCAGCTGGCTAGCTTGTTAATTCAGCTAGTTAAGTCAGTTGCCTAGCCAGCTGGCCCAGCTGGATAAGTCAGCTAGATAAGTCAGCTGGTCATCCAGCTTTCTAGCTAGGTAGTTAGCTACTAAGTCATCTAGTTAAGTCAGCTCTCTGACTAGGTAGCTAGCTAGATAAGTCAGCTGGCTAGCTAGTTAAGATAGGGAGCTAAGTCACTTGGCTAGCAAGCTGCCTATCAGGGTGGCTATCTTGTTAAATTTGCTGGCTACCCAGCAGGCTAGATAGTTAAATCACCTAGTTAAGTCAGTTCACTGTCCAGCAGGTTAGCTAAGTAGTTAAGTAGTTAAGTCACCTGGCAAGCCAGTAGGTATGTAGGTACTTAAGTCAGCTGTCTAACCTTTAGGCTATCTAGTTATGTCACCTAGTTAAGTCAACTGGCTATCCCGCTGTCTAGGTAGATAGATAGGTATTTAAGTCTGCTGGCTAGTCTGCTGGATACATTGTTAAGTCAGCTAATTCAATCAGCTGGCTAGGCTGCTGGTTAGCTAGGAAGCTAGGAAATTAAGTCAGGTGGCTAGACAACTGGCCAGCTATTTAAGTCAGCTACTTTTGTCAGCTGGCTAACCAGTTGGTTAGCTAGTTAAGTCAGCAAGTAAATTCAGTTGTCTAGTCAGCTGGCTAGGTAGTTAAAAAGCTATTTACGTCAGAAGCGCAGCCAGC
>NW_006951087.1:0-390 GCF_000164805.1 Carlito syrichta | reverse complement strand
AATCAAAAAATCAGCCAGGCATGGTAGTGCAAGCCTGTAATTCCATCTACTTGGAAGGCTGAGGCGGAAGGATCACCGGAGCCCAGCAGGTTGAGGCTGCAGTGGCCGGGAGTGGCCACTGCACTCCAGTCTGGGCGATGGAGTGAGACTACAACTCAAAAAAACAAACAAACAAAAAACTGGCAAGAGTCTGGATAATGCAGAACTGGTATTAAAGAGTAGCCTGCATGCAACAGACTGTATGACAGAAGATTGTGTTACTCAGGCTAACATTCAAATCCACAGCATTAATCTCTGGACATAACTCTTAAAGGAAAGCGAATACTACAATAAATCACAAAAATAGTAATAATAGAACCATACATATTTATGCCAAATAAGACATAAATG
>NW_006951086.1:0-651 GCF_000164805.1 Carlito syrichta | reverse complement strand
TGCCCTCCAGTCTGGGTGACCGAGTGAGACGCCAACTCAAAAAAAAAAAAAAAAAAAAAAATCAGCCGGGCGTGGTAGCGCATGCCTGTAATTCTGGCTACTTGGAAGGTTGAGGCGGAAGGATCGCCGGAGCGCAGCAGGTCAAGGCTGCGGTGGCTGGGAGCAGCCACTGCACTCCAGTCTGGGCAACAGAGTGAGACTCCAACTCAAAAAAAGAAAAAAAAAGAAAGAAGAAAATCATTATATGGACTTACTATTGGCTATTGCCTATCTAATCTCTGGATTTCAATTATTTGGAAACAAAGTGAATTGATATAGTCTATTAGCTCCAAAGTTGATTCAATTATCATAGTCTTGCTATTAGCTATTTGCTTTTTTTCTTCCTTTCTATTGAATGCAAAGTAAAATAGCCTGAGCATTTTGTACTCTGTTTTTCTTTTAAATGAAAAATATATATATTTTAAGCCCGACAATGAAATAAGACTTCTGCCAACTCCCAGACAAGTTCGTGTTACACTCCTTCCCTTTGGGAGACAGGTGTAATGCTCAGAAAGGATAGCTCAAAAGTAGCATTTCTTACGGGGTGCAAGGTATGAAGGTGATAATTTTTGAGAAACTTTTGGGCAATATAGTTCTTAGGTAATGTATATA
>NW_006951085.1:0-782 GCF_000164805.1 Carlito syrichta | reverse complement strand
CCCAAATATGTGTGTAATTTTTTGTTCCAGCTTTCATATCAGGAAAACATTTTCGACCTGTCTACAGATCAGTCTATCTACTAGTTGTTCTTGCTAGTTTTCTTAGGCAATATCTTAAATAAGCAATCTCTTGGGAGTCACATTAAAGGACTTAAGCCTTAGATAAAAGAAAATACCCATGGCCAGACCAGTGGCTGAGGCAGGAGGAGCCCTTGAGGCAGGAGTTCGAGACTAGCCTTTAGCAACATAGCAAAACTTTGTCTCTACAAAAAAAAAAAAAAAATCAAATTAGCCGGATGTGGTGGCATGTACCTGCAATCACAACTACTCAGGAGGCTGAGGCAGGACAATCCCTTGAACCCAGAAGTTTGAGCCTTCAGTGAGCCATGGTCATGACACTGCACTCCTGTCTGAGTGAGAGAGTGAGACCCCAACTCAAAGGGAAAAAAAAATACTCTTTTCTAGTAAACTGTGTTCTTCCATTTGTCATTGGTTTTTAGAAATTCAACTACCAGGAATGCTGATTTTAGGCTATTGGCAACTGGTTTGTAAGAGTTGGTCGCATGACACCTATAGGTGTCTGTTGTGCCTTCAAGTGTGTGTGTGTTTGTGTGTGTGTGTGTGTGTGTTAGAGAGAGAGAGAGAGAGAGAGAGACAGACAGAGAGACAGACAGAGAGAGACAGATACAGAGGGGGAGGTATGTTTAGGTGGTTAATGATAGTGGTTAATGATAGAGGGTGGTTTTTTATTTTGAAATTTTTAGTTGTAGAGGCTATGTCAT
>NW_006951084.1:0-787 GCF_000164805.1 Carlito syrichta | reverse complement strand
GATGTTTGTATGTAGTGAGAGAGATCTAGTTTTATTCTTCAACGTAAGACAATTGACTTTTCCCACTACCATTTGTCAATGAAGTGTTCTTTCCTCGGTGCATATTTTTACCTGATTCTTGGATTAGTTGATTGTAGGCATTTGGCTTTATTTCTGAGCTCTATTCTGTTCCATTGACTTATGTGTCTACTTTGACTTGGTGTCATGCCATTTTGATTACTGTAACCTTGTATTAAAGTTTGAAGTCGAATAATGTGATGACTCCAGCTTTGTTATTTTTGCTTAGGATTTCTTTGGCTATTTGGACTCTTTTTTAGTTCCATATGCTAAGAAAAATTACATTGGTATTTTGACAGGCATTATGTTTAATTTGCAGATTATTGGGGGAAATATGGACATTTTTATAATATTAATTCTTCCAATTCACGAGCATGGGAGTTTTAAAAATCTGTTTACGTTTCTACATACATTCATCAATAATTTGCAACTCTTGTTGTAGAGAGCTTGGAGTTCCTTGTTTCAGTATATTTTGGAGGTTTATTTGCTTTTGTTTTTGCTTTTTCTACAGCTATTGAAAACAAAATTTAGTTTTATAATTTTATTCTTAGCTTGACCATTATTGGTATATAATAGTGCTGCTAATTTACATACATTGATCATGTAACATGAGATTTAAGTCAATTCATTTGTCAAATTTAGGAGTCTGTTGAAGAAATCTTTAGGATTTTCTAGGCATACAATCCTATCGTTGGCAAAAAGAGATAATTTGATTTCCTATTTTTGGTTT
>NW_006951083.1:4781-10929 GCF_000164805.1 Carlito syrichta | reverse complement strand
GTTGGCTCAGCTGATTGAGTAGGCTAGCTAGCTAGTTAGCTAACGAGTTAAGTCAGCTGGATGTGTCAGCTTGCTAGCTAGTTAGCTAACGAGTTAAGTCAGCTGGTTGTGTCAGTTAGCTAGCTCGTTAGCTAACGAGTTAAGTCAGATGATTAAGTCACGTAGCTAGCACGTTTTATTACGTATAAGCTAACTAGTTAGCTAGCTGGTTAAGTCAGCTAGCTAGCTAGTCAACTAACTTTGTTAGCTTGTTAGCTAGGTATCTATCCAGTTAGATAACAATGTAAGTCAGCTGGCTAGCTAGGTAGACAACTAGTTAGCTAACTATTCATGTCAGCTGGCTCTCTAGGTAGCTAGATATTTAAGTCAGCTAGTTAAGTCAGCTGGCTAGCCAGCTGTCTAGCTTGGTAGTGAGCTGGTTAATTCAGTTGGCTAGCAAGCTGGTTAGCTGGTTAATTCAGCTAGATAAAGAACTGGCTAGTCAACTTGCAAGGTAGTTAACTAGATAGTTAAGTCAGCTAGATAGCTACCTGAGTAGCTAGTGATGTCAGCAAGTTAAGTCAGCTGGCTAGCCAACTGGCTAGCTGGTTAAGACAGCTAGTTTAGTCAGCTGTCTAGCCAGATGTCTATGTAGGTAGCTAGCTAGATAAGTCAGCATGCTAGCCAGCAGGCTAGCTTTTCAATGCATATAGTTAATTAAACTGGCTAGCCTGCTAGCTAGGTAGTTAGCAAGGTAGTTAAGTGAGCTGGCTAGCCAGCTTGCAAGCTTAAGTCAGCTAGGTATGTCAGCTGGCTAGCCAGCTGGCTAGGACGCTGTTCCAGCAGCTGATTAAAACAACTAGTTAATTCAGCTAACTAGCAAGCTGGCTAGCTAGGTAGTAAGCTAGTTAAGTGAGCTGGCTAGCCAGCTGGCTAGCTTGTTACATCAGCTAGTTAATTCAGCTGGCTTACCAGCTGGCTAGCTAGATAACTAGCTAGTTGTCTCAGCTAGCTTGCAGGATGAATAGTTGGTTAAATCAGCGAGTTAATTCAGCTGGCCAGCTAGCTGGCTAACTTGTTAATCCAGCTAGTTAAGTCAGCTGCCTAGCCAGTTGGCTAGCTGGTTAAGTCAGCTAGATAAGTCAGCTGGCCATCCAGCTTTCTAGCTAGGTAGTTAGCTACTTAAGTCATCTAGTTAAGTCAGCTCTCTGGCTAGGTAGCTAGCTAGTTAAGTCAGCTGGTTAGCTAGTTAAGATAGGGAGTTGTCAGCTGACTAGCAAGCTGCCTATCAGGGTGGCTATCTTGTTAAACCTGCTGGCTACCCAGCATGCTAGCTAGTTAAATCACCTAGTTAAGTCAGTTCACTGTCCAGCAGGTTAGCTAAGTAATTAAGTAGTTAAGTCACCTGGCAAGCCAGTAGGTATGTAGCTACTTAAGTCAGCTGTCTAGCCTTTAGGCTATCTAGTTATGTCACCTAGTTAAGTCAACTGGCTATCCTGCTGTCTAGGTAGATAGATAGGTATTTAAGTCTGCCGGCTAGTCTGCTGACTGCATTGTTAAGTCAGCTAATTAAATCAGCTGGCTAGGCTGCTGGCTAGCTAGGAAGCTAGGAAATTAAGTCAGGTGGCTAGACAGCTAGCTAGCTATTTAAGTCAGCTACTTTAGTCAGCTGGCTAACCAGTTGGTTAGCTAGTTAAGTTAGCAAGTAAATTCAGTTGTCTAGTCAGCTGGCTAGCTAGTTAAAAAGCTATTTATGTCAGAAGGGCAGTCAGCTGGCTTGCTATTTATTTCAGCTATTAAAGTCAGCTGTCAATCTAGGAATCTAGCTAGTTAAGTCAGCTAGATATGTCAGCTATCTAGCTAATGAACTTAGCTAGTTAAGTCAGCTAGCTACCCAGCTTGCTAGCTATGTAGCTAGCTAGTTATGTCAGTTGTCTAGCAAGCTGGTTAGCTAGTTAAGTGACCTAGTTAAGTCAGTTGACTAGTCAGCTGGCTAGGTAGGTAGCTTGCTAGTTTTGTCAGCTGGGTAGACAGTTGGCTTGTTAGATAGCTCACTTAGTTAATTCAGCTGGATTATGTAGCAAGCTAGATAATTCAACTGGCTAGAAAGCAGGGCAGCTAGTTACGACAGCTAGTTAAGTTATCTGACTAGGAAGCTGGTTAGGTAGGTAGTTAAGTAGTTAAGTCAGCTGAAAAGCCAGTGGATTACATAGGTAGTTAGCTAGATAAGTCAGCTACCTAGCCACCTGGCTATCTAGTGATGTCATCTAGTTAAGTCAGCTGGCTAGCCAGCTTCCTAATGAGTTAAGTTAACTAGTTGAGTCAGCTGGCTAGCCCAATGGCTAGTTTGTTAAGTCTGTTAGTTAATTCAAGTGTCTAGCCCTCTGGCTAGCTAGGTAGCTAGCAAGTTTATTTTCCTGGTTGGCCAGCTGGCTAGCTGGTTAGGTCAGCAAGTTAAGTCAGCTGGGCTAGCCACCTGTCTAGGTAGGTAGCTAGCTTATTAAGTCAGCTGGCTAGCTGACATACTAGGTAGTTTAGTCATTAAGTGTCCTGATTAGTCGTCTGACTCACTAGGTGGGTGACTAGTTAAGTCAGCAGGCTAGTCGGATTTCTATCTAGTTAAGTCAGCTAGTTAAGACAGCTGGTTATCCGGCTGACTAGCTAGGTGGCTGGCAAGTTAAGATGGCTGGTTAGTCTGATGTCCAGCCCGCTGGCTAGATTCCTGGCTGCCTAGCCAGATAGCCAGCCAGGTAGCTAGCTAGTTAAGACAGCTGGCTAGCCATATAGCAACAAGATAGCTAGTTAGTTATGTCAGCTGGTTAACCAGCTAGCCAGCCTACTAGTTAGTCAGCTAGTTAAGTTAACTAGCTATCCAGCTATCTAGTTAAGTGAGCTAGTACGTCAGCTAAGTATTCAGGTACCTAGTTAAGTCAGCTAGCTAGTCAGGTTACTAGTCATCTAGCTGGTTAAGTCAACTAGTTATTCAGCTAGCTTGTCTGGTAGATAGATAAGTCAGCTAGCCATCTAACTAGCCAGTTAACTAGTTAGTTAAATTGGCTAGCTATTCAGCTAGATAGTTTGTTTGATAGATAGTAATGTTAGCTAGACAGCCAGCTAGCTAGTCAGCTAGCTAGTTAAATCAGCTAGCAAATTAGTTAGTTAGCTTACTAGTCGTCTGGCAGCTCAGCTACCTAGTGAGCTAACTAGTGTCCTCTATCGCTTTCCATAAGGTCAGGTAACTAGTCTGCTCGCTCACCAGCTAAAAGGTAAGCAAACTAGTCAGCATGCTCACCAGCCATCAGCTCAACTAACTTGTCAGCTCACTCACATGCCAACAGGTCAGCTAAGTATTCGGCTTGCTTGCCAGCAGACTAGTTAAGTCAGTTCACTGGTCAATTCATTTGCCAGCCAACTAGTTATGGCAATGCATGCGTCAGCTCACTCACTGGCCGAATAGTTATTTCAGCTGACCAGTCGGTTCCTTCACTGGCCGACTAGTTAAGTCAGCTCACCTGTCAGAACCCATGCCACCAGTCTAGTTATATCAGCTAATTGGTCGGCCTATTAGCCGGCCAACTAGTTAAGTCAGGTAAGCAATCCGCCAACTAGTGGGCCACCTTGGCAGCCGACAACTAAGATCAGCTAAATATCTGGCCGACTAGTTAGGTCAGCTAACTATTCTGTCAACTAGTCGGCCGAATTATTAGGTGAGCAACTGGCCAGTCAACTACTTAACCGAGCTAACTATGGGGCCAAATCCTCAGCCAATTAGTTATCCAAGCTAAATATTCGGCCGATGAGAGGACAAACTTGTTAAGCCAGCTAACAGCTCTGCCGAGAAGTCAGCCAACATGTTAACCCAGCTAACTAGTCGACTGACTCATCAGTCAGTAAGTTAAGTCACCTAGCTATTTTGTTAACCAACTAGTTAAGTCAGCTATTTTACTCGTTTACCAACTAGATAAAACAGTTATTTACCTCATTGACCAGCTCGTTAATTCAGCTAAGTATCTCATAAGCTAACCTAGTTATGCCGGCTAGCTAAGTGAGGTGGCTAACTAGCTAGCTAAGTAATTCAGCTAGCTAAGTCATCTAGCTCACTAGTTAGCTATTTAAGTCAGATACTTAAGTCTGCTACCTAACTAGTTTGCTAATTAGTTGAGTCAATTTGTTATTCAGCTAGTTAAATAGTTAGCTAACTAATTCAGGTAGTTAAGTCAGCTAGCTAACTAGTTATGTCACCCAGTTAAGACAGTTAGCCAAGTAATTAAGTCAGCTAGCTAAGTCAGCTAGTTAAGTCAGCTTTCTAATTTAGTCAGCTGGTTAAGAAATCTAGCTAGCTAGTTAGTGGAAGGTTTAAGTCAGCAGGTTGTGTCAGTTGTTAGCTAGTTAACTAACAGGTTAAGTCAGCTGGTTGAGTCAACTAGCTAGCTAGTTAGCAAATTGGTTGATTCAGCTGGTTGAGTAGGCTAGCTAGCTATTTAACTAACGAGTTAAGTCAGCTGGATGGTCACCTAGACTCTAGATAGTCAGCTGGATGAGTCAGCTAGCAAGCTCATTAGCTAACAAGAAAAGTCAAATTATTAAGTCACCTAGTTAGCACTTTACATAACGATTAAGCTAACTAGTTATCTAGCTGGTTAAGTCAGCTAGATAGCAAGGAATCCTATTATTTAAGTCAGCTTGTTACGTAGGTAGCTAGCTAGTTAGCTAACTGTTTAAGTCAACTGGCTAATTAGATAGCTATAAAGTTAGCTAACTACTTAAGTCATCTGGCTAGCTAGGTAGTTGCTAGTTAAGTCAGCTACTTAAGTCAGCTTGATAGTCAACTGGCTAGCTAGGCAGTGAGCGAGTTAAGTCTGTTGACTAGTCGGCTGGCTAGCTGGTTAATTCAGCTATTTAAGATAGCTGGCCAGCCAGCTCGGTAGGTAGCCAGCTAGTTAAGTCAACTAGATAGCTACCTGGCTAGCTAGTGATGTCTGAGAGTTAAGTCAGCTGTCTAGACAACTGGATAACTGGTTAAGTCTGCTTGTTTAGTGTGTTGTGTAGCCAGCTGGCTAGGTAGTTAGCTAGATAGACAAGTCAGCTTGTTAGCCAGCAGAATAGTTGTTCAAGTCAACTAGTTAAGTATGCTGGCTAGCTTGCTGGCTAAGTAGATAGCTAGAAATGTAAGTGAAGTGGCTAGCCAGCTTTCTAGCTTAAGTCAGGTAGGTAATTCAGCTGGCTATCCTGTTGGGAAGATAGGTAGCCAGCAAGTTAATTCAGCTGCTAGTAGGCTGACTAGTGGGTTATTCAGCTAGTTAAGTCAGCTGGCAGCCAGTTGGCTAGGAAGTTAAGTCAACTACTTAAGTCAGGTTCCAACCAGCTGGCTAGGTAGTTATTTCAGCTAGTTAAGTCAGCTGGCTAGCTAGGAAGCTAGCTATATTCGTCAGCTACTTATTGTAGCTAGGTAGCTAGTTAAGTTAGCTTCTTATGTCATCTGCCTAGCTAGATAGGTAGATAGATAAATAACTGGTTAAGCCAGCTAGATAAGCCAGCTGGCTAACTAGGTAGCTAGCTGACTAAGTCAGCTAGTGTAGTCACCCTTGCTAGCTAGTTAAGTCAGCGAGTTAAGTCAGCTGACTAGCCAGCTGCCTAGCTGAGTAGCTGCCTAGTTAACTCAGCTGGCTAGCCCATTATATATCTAGTTAAGTAACCTAGTTAAGTCAGTTCACTAGCCAGTTGGTTACCTAGGTACCTAGGAAGTTATGTCAGCTGGCAAGTCAGTGGGACTCCTAGGTAACTAGCTAGTTAAGTCAGCTGGCTAACTAGCTGGCTAGTTAGATACCTAAGCTGTCAAGTCAGCCTGCTAGCCAACAGGCTAGATAGCTATGTCACCTAGTATAGTCAGCTGACTAGACAGATGGCTAACTAGGTAGCTAGATAGTTAAGTGAGCTGTCTATTCCTCTGGCTAGCTAGTTATGTCACCAAGGTAAGACAGCTGGATAGACAGCTGACTAGCTAGGTAGATTGCTAATTAAGTCAGTTGGCTAGACAGCTGACTAGATAGTTAAGTCACCTAGTTTAGTCAGCTGGCTAGCCAGCTAGCTAGATATATAACAAGCTAGTTAATTTAGCTGACTAGCAAGCAGGTCAACTATTTAAGTCAGCTAGTTAAGTCAGCTGGCT
>NW_006951083.1:0-3863 GCF_000164805.1 Carlito syrichta | reverse complement strand
CACTTATCTAGCAAGCTGGCTAGCTAGTTAAAAAACTGGTTACGTCAGATGGGGAGCCAGCTGGCTCATTAGTTATTTCAGCAAGTTAAGTCAGCTGACTAGCTAGGTAGTTAGGCAATTAAGTCAGCAGAAGTCCAGCTGGTTAGCACCTTAAGCTAGATAGTAAAGACAGCTGGCTAACCAGCTTGCTATCTAGGTAGCTAGCTAGATACGTCAGCTGTCTAGCCAACTGGCTAGCTAGTTAAGTCACCTAGTTAAGTCAGGTGAGATAGAAGCTGGCTAGCTAGGTAGCTTGCTACTTATGTCAGCTGACTAGATAGCTGGCTAGCTAGATAAGTCACCTAGTTAATTCAGCTGGATGGCCACCTGGCTAGCTAAGTAGCATGCTATTTAATTCAACTGGCTAGAAAGCAGTTCAGCTAGTTAAGCCAGCTAGTTAATCTGCTGGCTAGAAAGCTTGCTGGCAAGGTTGTGACCTATTTAAGTCTGTTGGCTAGCCAACTGGCTAGCTAATTATGTCACCTATTTAAGTGAGCTCTCTGTCGAGGTGGCTAGAGAGGTGTTTAGTCAGATGCTTAGCCTTCTGAATATCTAGTTAAGTTAGCTAGTTTAGTCACCTGGCTGGCCATGTGTCTAGCTTGTTAATCAGCTAGTTAAGCCAGCTGGCTAACCACCTGGCTAGCTAGTTAAGTCAGCTCTTTACGTCAGTTGACTAGCCAGCTTGCTAGCTACTTAAAAAGCTATTTAAGTCAGATGGCTAGATAGTTGGTTAGCTGGTTATTTCAGTTCGTAAAGTCAACTGGCTAGCTAGGTAGATAGCCAGTTAAGTCAGCTAGTTATGTCAGCTACCCAGCTATTTAAGTCAGTTAGTTAAATGGACTAGGCTAGCTAGATATTTAGCTATGTAGCTAGCTAGTTATTTCAGCTAGCAAATTCAGCTGGCTAGATGGGTAGCTAGCTATTTAAGTCAGTTAGTTAAGTAAGCTGGCTAGCTAGCTAAGTCAGCTAGGTAAGTCAACTGGCTAGCCAGCTGCCTTGCTGTGTTGCTAGTTTGTTAATTCAGATGGCTAGCCAGATCGCTAGCTAGTTAAGTCACCTAGTTATGTCAACTAGCAAGTCAGCTGGTTAGCTAGATAGCTAGGTAGTTATGTCAGCTGGCAAGCTGGGGGATACATAGGTAGCTAGCTATTTTACTCAGCTGCCTAGCCACTTGGCTAGCTATAGATGTCATCTAGTTAAGTCAGCTGGCTAGCCAGCTGGCTATCTAGTTATGTCAGCTAGTTGAGTCAGCTGGCTAGCTGGTTAAGTCAGCTAGTTAATTTAATTTTCTAGTCAACTGACTAGCTAGGTAGCTCCCTAGTTACATCAGCTACCTAGACAGCTGGATATCCTATTAAGTCAGTCAGTAAAGTGAGCTGGCTAACCACCTGACTAGGAAGGTAGCTAGGTAATTAAGTCAACTGGTTAGCCAGCTGGCTAGCTAGTTAATTCAGCTAGTTAAGTGATCTGGCTAGCCAGCTGGCTAACTAGGTGGCTAGCTAGTTAAGCCAGCTGGCTAGCCAGATGGCTGCATAATTAAGGCAGTTAGTTAAGTCAGCTTGTTAGCCAGCAGGCTAGCTAGGTGCCTGACAATTAAGCTGGCTCATTAGCAGGCTGGCCAGCTAGGTGACCCGCTAGACAACCAGTTGACTAGCTGGTTGAGCAGCAGAGTTGTTGGCTCTTTAAGCCAGCTGGCTATCCGATCGTTCAGTCAGCCAAATGGTTATTTAAGCTGGGTGGCTTGCCAGCTGGTCAGTCCACCAGCTAGCTAGGTGGCTGCCAAGATAGCTAGCCAGCCTGGTATATAGCTAGTTATGTCACATGGCTAGCCGTGTAGGTAACCAGTTAACTTGCTAGTTAAGTCAAGTGGCTAGCCAGCTATCCAGCCAATTTGCTAGTCAGCTAGTTAAGTCAACTAGCTAGCCAGCTAGCTTAAGTCAGGTAGCAAATCATCTAAACATTCAGCTAGCTAGTGAAGTCAGCTAGGTAGTCAACTTGCTAGTCTGATAGCTAGTTAAGTCAGCTATCTAGTCAGTTAGATAATCAGCTAGATAGTTAAGTCAGTTAGCCAGCTATCTAGCCAGATAGCTAGCTAGTCAAGTCAGCAAGCTAGAGAGTTAGTTTGTTTGCTAGCTAGTTATGTCAGCTAGATAGCCAGTTAGCTTGTCAGCTAGCTTGTTAAGTCAGCTAGCAAATCAGCTAATTATTTAGCGAACTAGAAGGCTAGCAACTCAGCTATCTGGTCAAATAACTAGTGGGATTGCTCGCTTTCCATTAGGTCAGCTAATTAGTCGGCTCGCTCGCCAGCAAACTGGTCAGCAAACTAGTTGGCTCACTCACCAGCCAACAGGACAACTAAATGTCAACTCGCTCACAGCCCAACAGGTCAGCTAACTAGTCGGCTTGCTCGACAGCTGACTGGTTAAGTCAGTTCACTTGTTGACTCACAAGCTGGCCGATTAGTTAAGGCATCTCACATGTCAGGTCACTTGCCAGCTGATTCGCTAACTCTTCTGACCATTCGGCTCACTCACCAGTTGACTAAAGGTCAGCTGGCTAGTCAGCTCACTCGCCAGCTGACTAGCTAAATCAGCTGACCAGTGGGCTCACTAGCCAGCTGAATAGTTAAGTCAGCTGGCCAGTCGGCTCACTCGCTGGCCGACTAGCTGTCAGCTCAGATGTGGGCTCACTTGCCAGTCTACTAGTTAAGTAAGCTAATCGGTCAGCCGACTAGTTGGCCAACTAAGTAAGTCAGCTAACCAATAGGACAACTACTCGACCAACTTGTCAGATGGCAAGTTAGGTCAGGTAACTTGTGGGCTGACCAGTTAGGTCAGCTAAATAGTCAGCCAACTAGTTTGCCAACTAGTTAGGTCAGCAAGCTAGCCAACCCATATAGTTAACTGAGCTAACTTGTGGGCCAACTCGTCAGTCAACTAATTAACCCAGTTAACTAGTCAGCCGACTAGTCAATGTGTTAAACCAGATAAGTCATTGGCCAAATCATCAACCAACAAGTTAAGTCACATATCTAACTCGTTACCCAACTAATTAAGACAGCTACTTAACTGGCTTACCAAAAATTAAAAGAGTTAGCTAACTCATTAACCAACTTGTTAAGTAAGCTAGCTATCTCGTTAGCCAATTAGTTAAGTCAGCTTGCTCAATCAGATAGCTAACTAGCTAGCTAGCTAAGCCAGCTAGCTAAGGCAGATAGCTCACTAGTTAGCTAAATATTTAAGTCAGCTACTTAAGTCTGCTACCTAACTAGTTATCTAACTAGTTAACTCAGCTAGTTATTCAGCCAGCTAAATATTTAGCTAACTATTTAATTCAGGTAGTTAAGTCAGTTAACTAACTAGTTAAGTCAGTCAGTAAAATCAGGTAGATAAGTAGTTAATTCTGCTAACTAAGTCAGCTAGTAAAGTCAGCTTTCTAATTTAGTTAGCTGGTTAAGACAGCTAGCTAGGTAATTAGCTAACTAGTTAAGTCAGCAGGTTGAGTCAGGTAGTTAGCTAGTTAACTAACACGTTAAGTCAGCTGGTTGAGTCAGCAGGCTAGCTAGTTAGCAAATGGGTTGAGTCAGCTGTTTGAGTACTCTAGGTAGCTAGTTAGATAACCAGTTAAGTTATCTGGATTAGTCAGCTAGCTAGGTTGTTAGCTAACGAGTTAAGTCTCCTGGTTGAGTCAGCTAGCTAGCTCATTAGCTAACAGGTTAAGTCAGAAGATTAAGTCAACTAGCTAGCATGTTAGATAATGAGTAAGCTAACTACATAGTCTTCTGCTTAAGTCAGCTAGCAACCTAGGCAACTATTTAAGTCAGC
>NW_006951082.1:0-1074 GCF_000164805.1 Carlito syrichta | reverse complement strand
TGTATTAACCATTTAAGAAATTGTCACATTGTTTTCCACAGCAGCTGCTCCATTTTAGTAGGTGTGATGTGCTATCTCTCTATGGTTTTGATTTTCATTTCTCTAATGATTAATTATGTTAAGCACCTTTTCATGTGCTTATTGGACATTTGTTTATCTTATTTGGAGAAATGTCTATTCAAGTTCTGCACCTATTTTTTAATTCAATTGTTTTGTTGTTGTTAAGTTGTAGGAGTTCTTCATGTAGTCCTTTATTAAACATGTAATTTATAAATATTTTCTTCCATTCAGTAGATGTTATAATGAGTCTATAACATCCAATAATTCAAATTAATTCTTTCTTGATAATATTCTTTGATGCATAAAGGTTCTTAATTTTAAAAGCTCCAAATTTATATATATATATAGAATTTTTTTTAACTTGTGCTTTTGGTGGCAAATCCATGAAATTGTTACCAAATCCAATGTTATGAAGATTTCCCCCAGTGTTTTTTTTTTTTTCTAAGGGTTTTATACTTTTAGCTATTCAAGTTAGGCCTTTAATATATCTTGAGTTAACTTTTGTATATGGTGGAGATCACTTTTTGCATGTGACTATCCAGTTTTTCTGTAATCAGTTTTTGAAAATACTGTCCTTTCTCCTTTAAATGATCTTGTCACTCTTGTCAAAAGTTAATTCATCTTATATGTAAGAGTTTATTTGTGAGCTCTCTATTCTATTTCATTGGTCTTTGTATACATTGAAATGCCAGTATTATTGTAGCTTTGTAGTAAGATTGGAAGTCAGAAAGTTTGAGTCTTCCAACTTTGCTCTTCTCTTTCAGACTGTCTTGGCTATATGGAGATCCTTGCAATTCCATATAAATTTGAAATCCAGCTTTTCTTCTTCCAAGGGAAAAAAGTTATTAGAATTTTGAGAGATTGCACTAAATCCGTAGATCACTTTGAGTATTACTGATCTCTTAACAATGCTAAGTCTTCCTATCCATAAACAAAAAGTATCTTTTCATTTATTTAGGGTCTTCTTAAATTACTTTTAAGAACATTTTGTAGTTTTAAGTATATGAGTCTTTT
>NW_006951081.1:0-691 GCF_000164805.1 Carlito syrichta | reverse complement strand
ACAAAAAATAAATGAATAGACTTAATTCAATTCAAATGCTTCTGCACAACTGTATAAATAATCATCAGAGTCAGTAGACAACTACAGAATGAGAGAACACATTTGACAAAGGGATGATAATCCAAATCTACAAAGAACTAAAACCAGAAAAAAAAGAAAAATAATAATTCCATTAAAAATAGTCAAAAGAAAAACAAAATCATGAACTTCACAGTAACCTGGATGGACTTAGAGTTTATAATACTTAGTGATCTTTCACAGAAACAAAGAACTGAGTATCACATATTCTCACTCATAAGCAGACTGTGAACAATTATCATAATACTATCAGAAAAGGATTTGACAGTAGCTGGAAATTGTCAGGAGGGGAAAGGGGAAGTGGGATTGGCAATAGTGGGAATATGCCTGGGGAAGGGTGGGGGCACGCCTCATCACCAAGAGTACCTGCATAATGAACATTTGTATACCTAACCCTAAATTGTACCCCACATCTTAAAAAATACATTAAAAGAAAAAAATACGCAAATGTCATGGTAACATTTTTCAAAAGAAGATATTCAAATGGTCAGTAAACATGAAAACATGCTCAACCTGCATGATTATGTATTAACTTGATGAAAATTAAAACCAGTTAGATACCAACTTTCCCAAGTAAGCATGTACATTATTATAAAGTCAAAAACAATAGTTG
>NW_006951080.1:4971-5300 GCF_000164805.1 Carlito syrichta | reverse complement strand
GGCTAGTCAGCTGGCTAGCTGGTTAAGTATGCTAGTTAATACAAGTGGCAATCCATCTGCTAGCTAGGCAGCTAGCTTGTTAAGCCATCTGGCTAGTCATCTAGCCAATCAGTTAGCTAGCTAATTAAGTCAGCTGGCATGCCTTCTAGCCAGCCAACTAGCTCGTCAGCTAGTTAATTCAGCTAGCTAGCCTGCTAGCTACTTAAGTCAGCTAGCTAGTCAGCTAGCTAGTCAACTAGCTAGTTAAGTCAGATAGCCAACTAACTAGCCAGTTAGCTAGCTAGTTAAGTCAGCTGGCTAGACAGCTAGATAGCTTGTTTACTAGCTAG
>NW_006951080.1:0-3303 GCF_000164805.1 Carlito syrichta | reverse complement strand
TGGTTGTGTCAGCTAGCTAGCTCATTAGCTAACGAGTTAAGTCAGATGATTAAGTCACGTAGCTAGCACGTTTTATTACGTATAAGCTAACTAATTAGCTAGCTGGTTAAGTCAGCTAGCTAACTAGTCAGCTAACTATGTCAGCTTGTTAACTAGGTATCTATCTAGTTAGGTAACAATGTAAGTCAGCTGGCTAGCTAGGTAGACAACTAGTTAGCTAACTATTCATGACAGCTGGCTCTCTAGGTAGCTAGATATTTAAGTCAGCTAGTTAAGCCAGCTGGCTAGCCAGCTGTCTAGCTTGGTAGTGAGCTAGTTAATTTAGTTGTCTAGCAAGCTGGTTAGCTGGTTAATTCAGCTAGATAAAGAACTGACTAGCCAACTTGCAAGGTAGTTAACTAGATAGTTAAGTCAGCTAGATAGCTACCTGCGTAGCTAGTGATGTCAGCAAGTTAAGTCAGCTGGCTAGTCAACTGGCTAGCTGGTTAAGACAGCTAGTTTAGTCAGTTGTCTAGCCAGATGTCTACGTAGGTAGCTAGCTAGATAAGTCAGCATGCTAGCCAGCTGGCTAGCTTTTCAATGAACATAGTTAATTAAGCTGGCTCACCTGCTAGCTAGGTAATTAGCAAGGTAGTTAAGTGAACTGGCTAGCCAGCTTGCAAGCTTAAGTCAGCTAGGTAAGTCAACTGGCTAGCCAGCTGGCTAGATAGGTAGCCAGCTTGTTTAGTCATCTAGCTAGCCAACTGACTAACTGGTTAAGTCGGCTAGTTAAGTCAGCTGGCAACCTGCTGTCTAGCTAGTTAAGTCAACACATTAAGTCAGTTGGTTATCCAGCTATTTAGGTAGTTAAAAAGCTAGTTAAGTCAGTTGGCTAGCCATGTAGCTAGCTAGGTATTTCAACTAGTTAAACAAGCTGGATAGCTAGGTAGGTAGCTGGTTAAGTCAGCTAATTAGGCCAACTTGCTAGCTCATTAAGTCAGTGAGTTTATTCAGCTGACTTGGCAGCAGACTAGCTGGGTAGCTTGCTAGTTAAGTCAGTTGGCTAGAGAATGAGCTAGCTAATTAAGTAACCTGGTTAATTCAGCTCACTAGCCAGCTGGTTAGCTAGGTAGCTAGGTAGGTAATTCAGCTCGCAAGACAACGGACTATGTAGGTAGTTAGCAAGATAAGTCAGCTGTGTATCCTGCTGCCTAGCTATTTGTCACCTAGTTAAGTCAGATGGCTAGACAGCTGGCTAGCTAGGTAGCTTGCTTACTCAGTGAGCTGGCTAGACAGCTGGCTAGTTACTTAAGTCAACTAGTTAAATCAGCTGGCTAGCCCCCTGGCTAGCTATATAGCAAGATAGTTAATTCAGCTGACAAGCAAGCAGGCCAGCTATTTATGTCAGTTGGTTAGCTAGGTAGCTGGCTAGCTAGGTAGCGAGCTAGTTAATCAGTTAGCTAGCCAGCTGGCTACCTAATTAAGTCAGTTAGTTAAGTCAGCTGGTTAGCCAGCTATCTAGCTAGGTAGAGAGTTAGTTAAGTCATCTGGCTACCCAGCTGGTTAACGAGTTAAGTAAGCTAGCTGAGTCAGCTGTCTAGCCAGCTGGTTAGCTGATTAAAACAACTAGTTAATTCAGCTAGCTAGCAAGCTGGTTAGCTAGGTAGCAAGCTAGTTAAGTGAGCTGGCTAGCCAGCTGGCTAGCTTGTTATGTCAGCTAGTTAATTCAGCTGGCTTACCAGCTGGCTAGCTAGATAGCTAGCTAGTTGTCTCAGCTAGCTAGCAGGCTGAATAGTTGGTTAAATCAGCGAGTTAATTCAGCTGGCCAGCCAGCTGGCTAGCTTGTTAATTCAGCTAGTTAAGTCAGCTGCCTAGCCAGCTGGCTAGCTGGTTAAGTCAGCTAGATAAGTCAGTTGGCCATCCAGCTTTCTAGCTAGGTAGTTAGCTACTTAAGTCATCTAGTTAAGTCAGCTCTCTGACTAGGTAGCTAGCTAGTTAAGTCAGCTGGCTAGCTAGTTAAGATAGGGAGTTAAGTCACTTGGCTAGCAAGCTGCCTATCAGGGTGGCTATCTTGTTAAATTTGCTGGCTACCCAGCAGGCTAGATAGTTAAATCACCTAGTTAAGTCAGTTCACTGTCCAGCAGGTTAGCTATGTAGTTAAGTAGTTAAGTCACCTGGCAAGCCAGTAGGTATGTAGCTACTTAAGTCAGCTGTCTAACCTTTAGGCTATCTAGTTATGTCACCTAGTTAAGTCAACTGGCTATCCCGCTGTCTAGGTAGATAGATAGGTATTTAAGTCTGCTGGCTAGTCTGCTGGATACATTGTTAAGTCAGCTAATTCAATCAGCTGGCTAGGCTGCTGGTTAGCTAGGAAGCTAGGAAATTAAGTCAGGTGGCTAGACAACTGGCCAGCTATTTAAGTCAGCTACTTTAGTCAGCTGGCTAACCAGTTGGTTAGCTAGTTAAGTCAGCAAGTAAATTCAGTTGTCTAGTCAGCTGGCTAGGTAGTTAAAAAGCTATTTACGTCAGAAGCGCAGCCAGCTGGCTTGCTAGTTATTTCAGCTATTAAAGTCAGCTGTCAAGCTAGAAATCTAGCTAGTTAAGTCAGCTAGATATGTCAGCTATCTAGCTAATGAACTTAGCTAGTTAAGTCAACTAGCTACCCAGCTTGCTAGCTAGGTAGCTAGCTAGTTATGTCAGTTGTCTAGCAAGCTGGTTAGCTAGTTAAGTGACCTAGTTAAGTCAGTTGACTAGTCAGCTGGCTAGGTAGGTAGCTTGCTAGTTTTGTCAGCTGGGTAGACAGATGGCTTGTTAGATAACTCACTTAGGTAATTCAGCTGGAATGCCAGCTGACTAGCTATGTATCAAGCTAGATAATTCAACTGGCTAGAAAGCAGGGCAGCTAGTTATGACAGCTAGTTAAGTTAGCTGACTAGGAAGCTGGTTAGGTAGGTAGTTAGGTAGTTAAGTTAGCTGAAAAGCCAGTGGATTACATAGGTAGTTAGCTAGATAAGTCAGCTGCCTAGCAACCTGGCTATCTAGTGATGTCATCTAGTTAAGTCAGCTGGCTAGCCAGCTTCCTAATGAGTTAAGTCAACTAGTTGAGTCAGCTGACTAGCCCAATGGCTAGTTTGTTAAGTCAGCTAGTTAATTCAAGTGGCTAGCCCTCTGGCTAGCTAGGTAGCTAGCAAGTTTATTTTCCTGGCTGGCCAGCTGGCTAGCTGGTTAGGTCAGCAAGTTAAGTCAGCTGGCTAGCCACCTGTCTAGGTAGGTAGGTAGCTTATTAAGTCAGTTGGCTAGCTGACATACTAGGTAGTTTAGTCA
>NW_006951079.1:6389-10791 GCF_000164805.1 Carlito syrichta | reverse complement strand
TGCCTCAACCTTCCAAGTAACCGGAACTACAGGCATGTGCTACCACACCCGGCTGATTTTTTGATTTATTGTAGAGATGAGGTCTCGCTGCCCAGACACGTCTCGAACCCACGGGCTCAGTCAATCCACTCACCTCAGCCTCCCAAAGGCACAGGATTACAGGCTGAGCCACTGAGCCTGGCTCTACTCTGTTTTTAATATCACTTAATACTATTACTTTAAAATACCTAGTAGTAACTATCTTTTGTAAGCTTCCACTTGTTTCACAGTGACAATCTAAGAGTTGACTGGTTTGTGGATATCACATTCATTTATAATCTTGAATATTTAGTCAGCATCTGCCATATGCAAGACTTTTTCTAGATCAGGGTTGGCAGCTACAGCCCTGGGCCAAATCTTGTCCCCTGGGCAATTTTTGTTAAAAAAAAGTTTTGTTGGAACACAGCTATGCCCATTTATTTACTTATTTATGTGCATGGCTTCTCTTGCCCCACAATGTCAGATTTAAGTATTTGCAGTACAGATTGTATGACCTGCAAAGTCCCAAATATTTACTATCTGACACTTCACTGCAAAAGGTGGCAGGCCCCTGGACTAGATCCAGGAATCTGTTGGTAAATAAAGTGGGCATTGGCCATCATCTACTGCTAGGAACACAGCAGTGAACAAGACAACCTCAAGCCCCTTCCCTTGTGGAGTACATTTTCTTGTAGGGGATAAAGAAGGCAATGAAGAAAATAAGACATAAAACATACATTATGTTACAGAGGGGTAAATGCTAGAGAGAAAAGTCGGGGAGGAGCACAGAAAGTGTTGCAGTTGGATAGTGCATTGACAGGCATGTATGAGATAAACCTCCATGAGGAGGGGACTTGTACTTTCATTTACCCAGTATTCACTTCCTATGCCTGCCACCTCTTATCTCCTTTGATTTATATGGTTACCATTCACAGGTTCTGCCAAATTTAAGTCTGGAATATAAGAGTGTTATTTTTCTATTATTGGAGTCCACCAGCAATAGAAAACCGAGGGAAAGCATGACCTTGCAAAGCTCTTCCTCCAGAAAGAATTTTTCACATTTCTCTTCTTCCACAAAGGGGAGATGTGGGTCATAGTACAGGAAAACTTAATACTCCAACTTCATCCCTCTGTCAATTCTGTGGAGGGAGTGTTCATTTTTAAAATATTGTACATAGTAATTACTATGTACTGTAGAATAGGGTGGGGAGGTAGATAGGAGTGTGATTTAAGACATTGGCAAATTTATTGCTAGCTTATGGTCAAATTCTTATTGGTTTTGTGTTAAGTGATAGAAGTGCCCTCACTAGATCATATTTTGCATCCCTTTTCCCTCTGAATATAAAAGTTATATTATAAGCCTCCCATCACAAGGCTGATGATGGCACACACTTGGAAACATTTCAAGAATAATTGTATAGTCCAAATGGTAAGCACATTCAATAAAAATGTAACATAACATGATTATCCTGTAAAGCAAATCTTCTTCCTGGTCCCCTCTGCTACAGTAAATGCCCTGCTTGCGGGGGAAGGACGTTGATTCAATTGTGTTCCGAAGTGTTCATTGTAGTTTGACTCTTATCAATTCCCTTTTGCCTTGGTTTACTATGTGTGAAATTTTGTTTCTACTTGCTTTGCTATGTTGGAAATTTGACTTCATATCTGCAGCATTGTTTAATTCACCAAAATCTGTTAGATTCAAAATAAAAATTTTTCCTGGTAACAGATTAAATTTAGAGACGTAAGAGTTAAAAAAGAATAAAACAACTCTCAAGGCATTTCTATATACTAAATTATTCCTCGGTACCTTTCATTATTTACATTTCTAAAAATTAAATTTTAAACAAAAGACTTTCATTGAAGGAAAAATGTAGCTAAGATATTTCACGTATTAGAGTGTACTTACATATGTGTAAGGAAACTATTTAAAATATATTAAACTACATCTAAATCTTATCTACTGTGGATTATTTAATTTGCCAAAACTTTCTAGTGACAGTCTAAACTCAATATGAGACTTAGGGGGTTTAATAATAATAATTTAATTTGGAATTTTCCTTGCCTTCTAAAAATCCTCTGACCACATAATGGAATACAATAAAACATAACTGTAAGATATGTAGTAGCCTTCATATTTCTATATTTCCAGAGTGTGTTTTTCTTCCTTTAATCATCTATAAAATATATGAACAATATGAAAACACTTCAGTTTGCTCTAACATTTTTTTTTTTTTGCTATGAAGTATTGACCTGTTCTCTGGTAAATATTAAGAATAAAATTTAGAGGAAATATTAGCACAGTGCAAACAGTTCAGTCACCTTTATATGACCTTTAGAGTCAGTTTACAAATGTTTAGAATGCTCATGATCATTGACTAACTTCATTGATGATTTGTATTCTAAGAAAAATGAAAAAAAAAATCCTTTTGACCCTCAAAGAAATTTGAATGCATTGAAGGTGCAGTAACTATGTTTGCTAAATTAAAAAACAAAAAAGAGTGCACCGAGATATCATTAGGCAAGTAATATGAGAAGAGGATTAAAAGTGATTCCCTTAATGGAAGTGAAAAGCTAAAGAGTGAAATAATGAATCATTCTCAAGTAATCCAATCAAGCCATATAGTGGACACATTTGTTCCTTTTCTGCCTTTTGTTTGTAACTGTGTTCAGCAGAGTTCCTATGGGAAGGGAAATGTGACACACTTCAGTTTCTTCATCCCTTTACAAGCAGAGCAGCTCTGTTGTCAGTTGCTGGTGACTGGAGTTCTTGAGAGGTAGTCTGGGAAGTCATTAAGAATAGGGGACTCCAGACTGAGCACAGTGGGTTAAGCCTGTAATCCCAGCACTTTGGGAGGCTAAATTGAGGGGATTGCCTGAGTCCATGGTTTCAAGAACTGCCTAGGCAACTTGGTGAGACCTCACCTCTACAGTAAATAAAAAAAATTAGCCAGGTGTGGTAGTTTATTCCTGTAGTTCTGGCTACTTGGAAGGCTGAGGTGGAAGGATCGCCTGAGCCCAGCAGGTCAATGCTGGGGTGGCCGTGAGCATGCCACTGCACTTCAGCCTGGGCAACGGAATGAGACTCAAACAAACAAACAAATTAACAAAAAAATAGGGGACTCTGGAATACAAATCCAGGGCTGTCCCTTTCCAATAGGAGATTTTGGGCAAGTTCCTTAGCCTCTCTGTGTCTCACAAATTTGTTATTTATAAGTAGAGTTTACTTGTAACTGAATGCCTAGTATATCCTAATACAAGCAGCTATTTATTATCAACTTTGTCATCATTGTTGCTGTTGTTCGTAAGACTTTATTTCAACAAATGATTCTATGGCTCAAATCAAGATTGAAAAACACTACCCTGTACTGACATTTCTGGCAAGCATGGGAAGTTATTCCCTTTCACTTTTTTCAGTCCTTCCCATTAGCCAGGGGGATTTTTAGCCACCCTCCTAGCATATGCTAATCTTCCTTATAACAAAGTGTGCACAGGTCACAGGATCAGAGTCTCAGACAGGGATCCCTTCCAGTGAGAGTTTAATATCCTTTTGTTTCAAGATTAATAGGATTAACTGTCTATCTGTGGCAAGTGATACAGGTTTTCTAGTTATGATAGAGATGGAATGTTTCCAATTAAATCAAAATAATCTAAAGACAAATTGAGCAGATGTAAAGAAAGCAGACACCAAGTGATAGTGCAGGAGGCACAAGGTTGTAACCAAAACTATGAAGAGGACTGAAGTTGGACAACTGTTTCACATGAGCTCAGTTTCTTCCTGTGAGGTCTGGAAACCTCAGTATGCCCTGGCCTTTCTTCTCGCCTGCAGTGTGATGTCATATCATACACCAGGTCATGTGATCTCTCTGTGCTTTGTTTTGCAGGTTCTGTTGGGTCATTGGTTCACAGTGGTCTCTCTAACAAGATTACATGTGAAAGTGTCTCGCCCTCAGGAAGTAGTCAGTATTACCCAATAGCAATCTATTAGCTCTAAAATTCTCATTCTCTCTTTATTATATATGTGGTTAGTAAAGTGAAAATAATGGGAAAATATAGTTAAGCAACTAGATGCTTGACATTATGTAGATATGGTCATTTAATATGTATCTTAAGAACATAAAACAATAAAACCAGCGATTTCCTGGGGGTCCTGGGTCCCCTTGAGGGAGGAGATGCCTTAGGCTGCAGTAGAAGATAAGGAGGCTTAACAACTTAGTTTTAAGACATTTTATATATTTTGACTCTTTGTAAGATTTTTAGTGGGAGTTAGAGGTAGGAGACAGGGCAGAGGGGAATGTTCTACTTCTGTCCAAAAAACTTTTAAGTTCATACCTAAATATTGACTCTTAAATTTCCTATATGTCTTTGATGCCAGTCTTCTATACAG
>NW_006951079.1:4923-5664 GCF_000164805.1 Carlito syrichta | reverse complement strand
TGGGTGAGCTACATAATTGCCCAAATAAGCACAATTAAAATAAAATATTGGGCTTACATTATTTCTGTGGGTTATACCTAGAAAAATGTGTTTTCTGAAAAGTGCCATGGGAAATTCTGCTGTGGAATCAGTATTGAGATGCATGGATGAAGCCTAATACCCAACATGATAATATTAAGAGGTGAGGCCTTTTAGGAAGTAAGTTATGAGGGCTCTTCCCTCATGAGTGGAATGAATGCTCTTATAAAATAGATTGAAGAGAGCTGCTGCCATGTGAGGACACAGCAAGGGGGTGCCATCTTGAAACAGAGTGCAAGCCATTGGCAGACTCTGAAGCTGCTGGCGCCTGTTAGACTTCCCAGTCTCCAGAACTGTGAGAAATAGATTTTAATTATTCATGAATCATCCAATTTAAGGTAGTTTGTCATAGCAGTCAGAATGGACTGAGACAGAAATCTTTACATAGAGAGAAAAAAAAAAGAGAGAGGTAGGAAGTCCTTGGGTTCTAGTAGTTCTCCTACAGGCTTTGGAGTTCCTCTTTCACTTTTTGGTTCTGTGATCTTGTGCAGGTTACATAATCTCTCATGCCTGATTCCTCATCCCTAAAGTGGGGAAAACCTTTCAGGTTGCCGTAAGAATTAAATGAAATACTGCCTGTCCTTTGCAAGGTGGGTACCACATAGTAAATGCTATTGTAACTGTTGAGGTTGGGGAAACCTATCCAAAGGAAAGAATGAAGCA
>NW_006951079.1:0-4279 GCF_000164805.1 Carlito syrichta | reverse complement strand
GTGGAGGTAGGGGAAGCAATATGTAGACACTTGAGTTTCTGTAGGAAAAGGTAATCCTCCTGAATTATCCTTCTGAATTATTGTTATATTGCTGCATCATTCATTACTACACATTTTCTAAACTCCTAGCTCCACAGATCAGAAGTCTCCCAAGTGTGACCTAACTGGGTTGGCAACATAGGGTCTTTCAATGCCAAAACCAAGCTGTGGCCAGAGAGGGCTCTTATCTGGAAGCTCTGAAGAAGATTTTGCTTTCAAGCTCATTATAGAAATGATCTGTTCACTTATTCACAACTTGTTTTAGTTCTCTCAGCATTTTAAAGTATGTTCAAGTAGATCTTATAGAGACTGTTTTTATGACACATTTTATTGAGATTCAATATCATGAAAAACTGTATGACAGCTTGATGAATGTACACAAACTGCAACCAGATTTAGAAAGTGAACCTCGCTGGGCTCAGTGGCTCAGCCTGTAATCCCACGCCTTTGGGAGGCTGAGGTGAGCAGATTGCCTGAGCCCGTGGGTTCAAGACCCGCCTGGGAAGTGAGACCTCATCTCTACAATAAATCAAAAAATCAGCCGGGAGTGGTAGTGCATGCCTGTAGTTCCGGCTACTTGGAAGGCTGAGGTGGAAGGACCACCGGAGACCAGCAGGTTGAGGCTGTGGTGGCCGGGAGCGGCCACTGCACTCCAGTCTGGGTGACAGAGTGAGACTCCAACTGAAAAAAGAAAAAAAAAAAAGAAAAGAAAAGAAAGTGAACCTCACCACACCCCAGAAACTCTCTGTGTCCCTCCCCTCCAGTCCAACCCCAGAAGGAGCCCCTATGCCTACCTTTCTAGCAGAGCACAGTATATGAGTTTTTGATTTGGAGGTTTTGTTTGCTTGTTTGTTTGCTTCATACAGAAGGAGGTGGACAGTGTGTGACCTTTTTCTGACTTCACTCGTTCAACCTGTTTGTGAGATTATCATTACTGTATAGGTTTGACTCCATTTAATTGATCAGAATGAATTTTTCTTTTCTACTATGAATGAACCTTTAGACTATTCCTGTTTCTTAGTGTGGGAAGTACTGCTTCTTTGTATAGCTTTAGATTCCTACGAAGTTCGTGTTTAAGGGTTGCAGCTCATGAACTGTGCGTATAGAAAGTTATAGAGCTCCCATATTAGTGATGTTCTTCCTCATTACCCAAATACGCTTAGTTTTAGGGGTATGCTTTTGTTTGACTCTTTGTTTCCCCTCCCCTGTTGGTTTATGATGGAACCATCTGGAATAAGAATACTTTTGCTTTCTCTTTATAATTGTTATATATTCTGTTTCAAAACAGTGGCACACAATGCCCCCAAAGCAGGTACTATAACATTGACTCAAGTGAAATATTCAGAAATGTTGCCTGATTTGCCTTCAGGGAAACAATTTCACCAGCATGTACTCCCATGCCATTGAATCCAAACTTCACCTTTCCATTGGGAGTGTCTGTTTTGGAGGCAATGTGAAGACAGAGATCTTGGTGAGGAATGTGTTTATCTTGGTGAGGAATGTGTTGATTTTGAGCTGTTACCAGGTCCCGTCTGGACTTGGCAGGAGAAAGCAGCACAGGCAAGTCACAGGGAAGGCCTCAGCGTCCGGCCATTTGATGTGAGGGGAGAGAGGTTGTCAGATATGCAAACAGTGAAAGAAATCACCAGAAGATATACAGAAAGAGAAAGGATAAAGGCCATCCATCCAGCAGAAGAAAAATGGAAATCTGGGTCGATACTTGGAAGGAGACCTCTGTACTGCTGGTCTCTTCATAGGCTGCTGAATTCAAGTGGTGAGTGCCAGCAACCTTACCTTGTTCCTCATCTGGGATGCAAGTATCCAGTCATTGACCATGAGGGATAGCATCCACTAAACATCAGCTACAGGTTTTTTGTTGCTGCCTTCTATCAGTTTGGAGCAATGCTTTTCTAGATTGCTGAAAGTTTGTACATGTTTGTTATATTTGGTCTAATCCTCTTACTGCATCAAATGAAATGATGATGTGTGTTTGTCTTTGAATATGTTCTATGGTGAATGGCATCAGCTTATGTTAATATGGAACCAGTCTTGCTTTGTGGGTCTGAATGTGTATATATGTATCCATGTATATATGTATATGTGGGCATGCTCAGGGACACGCATCTTTGTGATGTCCCAGTGGACCTAGAATAGTCTCAGCAGCTCTAGAAAAGAAGAACCACACGAGAGGACTCATAACACCTTACTTCAGGACACTTCATGAAAGTTAAGATACTTTGATAGTGTGCTGTGGGTAACAGGAGAGCTACATAGATCAACAGGGCAGGAGAGTCCAGAATAGAGGCTCACATGCATGTTGACTAGATTTTGAGAAAGATGACAAGCAGTGTTGTGGAGAAAGGACAGTCCAGATAGCAATTGGATATGCATGTTTATGAAGCTGTTGTGTGTACATCATATATACCAAAAATGTATTCAAACTTTAGTATAAACCAAACCTATGAGGTGAAATTGCACAATTTTTTTATTTGAGTTGGAGTCTCACTCAGTTGCCCAGACTGGAGTGTAGTGGCCGCTTCCAGCCACCGCAGCCTCAACCTGCTGGGCTCCGGTGATCCTTCCGCCTCAGCCTTCCGAGTAGCCGGAATTACAGGCATGCACTACCACACCCAGCTGATTTTTTGATTTTTATTGTAGAGATGAGGTCTCACTGCCCAGGTGGGTCTCGAACCCTCAGGCTCAGGCAATCCACTCACCTCAGCCTCCCAAAGGCATGGGATTATAGGCCGAGTCATTGAGCCCGGCTATGTACAATTTTTTTAAGATGAAAGAAGGACATGGGTGGAACCTGGGTTAAGAGAAATATCTCCAAGAGAAACACCAAATTCAAGGTACATAAAAAGAAGATGGGGATGAATGGGCCGTCATTGAAATGGCAGGACATGTGCACTGTGAAGGCCTATTTGGAGAGGGTGGAAAGACCAGCCCCAGGCTGGAGGAGGCATTGGCATGTCATCAGCTGATGATGAACTCATCCCAGGCTGGCTCTGTGAAGAGGTCTCACAATTGAGATGAGGTGTCAGGCATAGGAGACACCCTGCATGAGTGTCACTGGATGCCTCTGGTAGATTGCAGGCCTAGGCAGTGCCTGGTATGTGAACCCTGGTGGGACTTCAGGGCCAGTCCTGTCTTGTGGTCCCTGGGTAGTCCAGGGCAGATGTAGAAGACACTGGTGCACAACGCTTCTGCTTTGGGTTGTACAGAAGAAAACTCTGTTCCCTGATGTTCAGGTCTGTGGGAAGCTTGGGCATGGAGTTCCAGTGGAGGAATGGACCTGTAGACCACGTAGGGTCTGTCCTGAGTGCCCAGAACCCTTGCAGAGCAGTCTGCTGTCATGGGTTTTGTAGAAGCCCACTCATGCTGCTGGGCTGTGGCCTTGGGGATAGCTCTGTCAGGTGAGGGTGAAGGAGTACAAGACTCCCATGTGGGGAAGCTGCCTCCATGGATTGCTGAAGCAGGGCTGGTGGGCCTGGGATGTCCAGCCTAGCCTGTGCCACCATGGGAAGGTCTTCCTGATGTGGGGGCTTGCTGAGGCCTGGGTGCCACGGACATGCTCAGGGGTAGCTGAAAGGAAAACAGATTTGGCCTGCGTCTCCATGGAGCCTATCTGATCCCTGTAGTGTTGGGTCACACATGCCTGGGATTTCAAATTCCTCAAGGTTCCTGCCTGACTCCTGGTCTTACAAAAAAGACACACCCGCAGGCTGCTGATTCCAGTGCCTGGAGTGTGTGCAGTCTTGCATGATTGCAATTTTAAGAACTTCTGGCTTCTCCTGGGATGCTCTCAGTATCCAGGCTGACTCTTAAGCTCCCTGACTCTTGCTCTCACCCCAGGGCCACTCAGCCTGGTTTAAGCCCTGACCTGTCCCCCAGTCTCTGCACCACTTCCCATGGGTGTTGTCTCCATGTGCATGGAGGCTGGGGACCACTGGTCTGAGCAGGGCTTTCTGGGGCCTCTGGGGTCCCTCTCTTCATTGGAAGAGCCTTCCACAAGAGTGAATCTGACAAGACCCTGCAGCTCCTTTTGGGTGGTCTTCTCCTCAGCAAGGCTGTATTTCCTCAAGAGAGAAGTCCAAGGTCTGGGGGCTTCCTTGAGTTCCCCTGGAAAGGGTTCTGCTCCATATACCCTGGGTCTGGGCCTGGTCCCCAGACTCTGCCATGGGACTCCTACTTTGAAGGAGGACCTGTCTTGTGTGCCTTGAGGGATCTGCTTGTGCCT
>NW_006951078.1:4228-5854 GCF_000164805.1 Carlito syrichta | reverse complement strand
ACTCGTCAATTTTGATGCTTTTTAGTGCTTTGCATTTTTTGTTTCACTTCTTCCACATTGGCAAAACGTTTCCTTTTGAGGATTTTTTTCATCCAGGGAAACAACAATAACAAAAGGTCACTCAGGACAAGATCCAGTAAATAGAAGGAGTGGGGCATGGGGGTTATGCTGTTTTGGGTCAAAAACTGCTGAACACACAGGGCAGTGAGGGCAGGTACGTTCCTAAATTACCCATCATGAAATGGGCAAATGTGTTGAAAGAACCTCCAAAAAAAAAAAAAAAAATTAACTGAAGCCAAATGCAGCCTCTCACAACAATGCTAGCTGGTACACTGATGCCAGTGGGTTCCTAGAACACTTACCTGGCAGGAGAAACCTGAATTATAAGAGGCCCATCCTCCAAAAATAATTCCATCTTGGTGGGGAGTCCCCCTTCATATTATATACAGATTGAAGGATTTATTATATATATTATATTTGAGCTTGTTTGAACATTCTCCATTTCACATCTTTCTCATCAATCATAAATGGATTGTATTACTCACAGTCAAAAAGATGATAACATACAGTAAAATAGCTCCAAATTATTTTCCCAAATATGTGTGTAATTTTTTTGTTCCAGCTTTCATGTCAGGAAAACATTTTCAACCTGTCTACAGATTCAGTCTATCTACTAGTTGTTATTGCTAGTTTTCTTAGGCAATATCTTAAATAAGCAATCTCTTGGGAGTCATATAAAAGGACTTAAGCCTTAGATAAAAGAAAATACCCATGACCAGACCAGTGTTTGAGGCTGGAGGAGCCCTTGAGGCAGGAGTTCGAGACTAGCCTTTAGCAACATAGCAAAACTTTGTCTCTACAAAAAAAAATCAAATTAACCTGATGTGGTGGCATGCACCTGCAATCACAACTATTCAGGAAGCTGAGGCAGGACAATCCCTTGAACCCAGAAGTTTGAGCCTTCAGTGAGCCATGGTCATGACACTGCACTCCTGTCTGGGTGAGAGAGTGAGACCCCAACTCAAAGGGAAAAAAAAAATACTCTTTTCTAGTAAACTGTGTTCTTCCATTTGTCATTGGTTTTTAGAAATTCAACTACCAGGAATGCTGATTTTAAGCTATTGGCAACTGGTTTGTAAGAGTTGGTAGCATGACACCTATAGGTGTCTGTTGTGCCTTCAAGTGTGTGTGTGTGTGTGTGTGTGTGTGTGTGTGTGTGTGTGTGAGAGAGAGAGAGAGAGAGAGAGAGAGAGAGAGAGAGACAGACAGACAGAGAGACAGACAGAGAGAGACAGATACAGAGGGGGAGGTATGGTTAGGTGGTTAATGATAGTGGTTAATGATAGAGGGTGGTTTTTTATTTTGAAATTTTTAGTTGTAGAGGCTATGTCATTAGGAAGGGTGTATAAGGAGTCGCATGTGACTTATAGATTAGCTGCTTGGGCATCCAGCCTCTAATTCTTCTAAAAATATTACCTTCTGGCCTACTTTGTAAACCGATGCAGTTCGGGGACTTTGAAGATATCAAAATAATAGATGGCTAGGGTTATGTGGTAACTGTTTGACAATTACCGCTATGTGCCATCTACCCTCAGGTATTGATACGATCCTCTAGGAGCAGTTATT
>NW_006951078.1:0-3822 GCF_000164805.1 Carlito syrichta | reverse complement strand
TAAGAATTCTTCATTGAAAGCAATGGAGCTGAGCAGGATTAAGAATGCTCCATTGCTTTCAACATAGTCCAGTCATAAAACTAGTACATTTAACATTGGTAGCATCTTTCACATCCTACCTTCCTATGACAACTTGTGTATTATCCTTTAACCCAAAACAATACAATATTATTATTCGTTTTAAAGGTATATTTCTGAAATTGATTTCATGGAAAGCTAAGTTCTGGTCAAAGGCACTAGATGATTATTGTTATAAATATTAGTGAAAATAAGCAAAGTAAATTAAATTTTTTTGAACTTTTTTATCTAGAATTCTTTTTTTTTTTGAGTTGGAGTCTCACTCGGTCGCCCAGACTGGAGTGCAGTGGCCACTCCCGGCCACCGCAGCCTCGCCTGCTGGGCTCTGACGATCCTTCCGCGTCAGTCTTCCGAGTAGCCAGAATTACAGGCGTGCGCTACCATGCTCGGCTGATTTTTGGGTTTATTGTAGAGATGAGGTCTCGCTGCCCAGGCGGGTCCCGAACCCGCGGCCTCAGGCAATCCACTCACCTCAGCCTCCCAAAGGAGCGGGATTACAGGCTGAGCAACTGAACCCGGCTTTAGAATTCTTATAACCTAACAATTCTACCATCTCACTTGTGCACAACAGTCCAACAACTGAGATGATATTAAATGACTTTCACTAGAGAAATTTAAAAAAAGCAACTCTAACCTAATTTTTTCAGGTTATGCTAAATTGTTTACCCTGCCTGTCTTTCATTCTCCACATATTAGAATCTTCAAAGTTGTTGAGAGGGAATTTGTACTCAGAAATGATTTTTTTAAGTGTCTGCAAAAATACCTGGCTTACCTGATGTTAAAATTAATAATTTTGACCTAATTGGCATAACAGTTGAAGTTGATGATGAGAAACAGCTATAATTTATTAAATTAAGCAGTCACATATATATAAAAATATACTCATCACAACAGAGGAAAGTATAGCCGAACAATATACTAAAGAGCCACAGAATCATTGACTATTTTAACCAAAAATGTCCTTAAATATTATATTGCCCAGTTATGTTAATCATGGTTCCTTTTTTCTAGTGAAAACAACAAACAAACAAATTCATGGCAGACCAGGTTCAAAACGTGAGAGACTACTTTAGGGCAATTTGAAGTTTTTCCTTTTTTCATGTATTAGGCCCTCAAAGCCTACGTGCCATGCATTAAGGCTTCCACAGTGACAGATTAAACTTCCTTCATAAACTGTCTTTTTTCACAAACCCTTGTAATATTTATGTCACATGAAGCACCAAATATTTCTTTCCAAAAGGTTATATCTAAAATCATGTAACATTTTTTAAGAAAGGAATGATCCTAATTAACAGAGGGTCAACTAATGATGTGACAGAGGGTCATCCTAATGATGTATTCTATTGTTTGGATTGCATTGTGCCTTCTTAGACATGCAGTAGGACCCCAAATTTTCATAGAGTCCCAAACTTAATGGAGACACATGAAATATCTGAAAATCCCACTTCCACTTAAAGGGAAAAGAGGAAAACAAGGTTCCCAATGTACTGTAAATGCTCTTCAGTCTTTCCTCAGAAATCCCTTTCTCTCTCTTTCAGTACAGTTTTTTTCTTTCATATCCAAAAGCAGTGTTGCTTCACTAGAACTTATATAAAAACTAAGGCTCTGGTCTGTTATCTCTGTGGAAATGAGGATGTACAGTCCATTGTTGGATGAAAGAGTAGGATATAGAGAAGCCAGTCACCTCCATGGTATCAGGTTAAAAAACAAGTTCATTCCTCCCAAAAAGCTAGAAAATGCCATCAAATGCCTAACACTTCTCCACAGGTATTCATTTGCCCTGCAGCCCTGAGCAGTCATAATTTCCAGTCATCCCGCAGATGGATAAATAAGTAATTCTGTGGGTCTCCCTATCCTGGAGATAGAGGGAAACAGGTTCCAGCTCTTTCACTTCAACCATTGAAACCATAACCAATTATGATTAATTATGCTCTTTTATGTCACTGACCACCACTCCAAAACATCTTCCTGGAAAACAGAAAAAGAGAAAAAGAAGCATCATCCAGAAGTATGTCTAGAAGGGGAGGGTCTTCCAACACCTTTAATATGTAGGGCAATAAAGGCACAGATTTTTTTTTTTTAGCAGATCAGTCCAAAAAAGGCATAAGGTAACAACAACTTATGTGATTGGAAACATAACAAGAAAAGGGAGTATGCTTTGCAACCTGTGAGGCTGTTCCATTTGCTGTAAAATCACAAGAAATCATAATTGTTTATACAATGCAGCACAATAAATTATGAAAACCACCTGGAAACTTGTCTAATTCTATCTCAAATTCCTATGTCGTCAGTTGGAATCATAATTGACATTGTCGCTTAGATAAGCATGATTTTCACATGGTAGTTTGTGCAGGCAAAAGTGTGCTTACAAACTATTTTTTTAATCAAAGGGAAATATATACAATAACCCAGTTAAAACAATGTTGATTTTTATTTCTTATCTAGTGGCACAAATTAAAATGTTGTAGTAGAAGTCTAGGACTAAGACTGGAGTTTTCCTCATGCTTCTCACTGACGTCCCTTCCTGTTGACTGTTACCCCTTTCACCACCCAGCTTCAAGTACCCTGAAGTCAGTGTTTCTCAACTTTCAGAAATGTACTAATTTTTTCAATGGAAAAAAAATTATATTTGAAGCTTTCTAGTGTTGACAAATTATTTTAATTTTGTTTGTTAAATGTGTATAAAAACAACACTAAGTATAAACTCCTTATGCTTAGAGCTTATGCTTAGAAGTTTAATTCTGAAACCAAAAATAATTTACCAATATATACAAACAAAATTATAAAAGCCATAAAATTCAACTAACAACATTAATTTAGTATAATAGGTAATTCTATAATGCTGCAACCATATATAAATATAATAATTAACACACAGGTTTTTCATCTTAGTTCAGAACACATGCTATCTTGTGATATTTGATGGATCGAGTGTTCTAAGATTTTTCTCTATTAAAACTATTGAAAACTTTCAATTGTGCAGTACACTATGATGAAAATTGACCCTTGCTTAGCATAAAATTCATCATTTTTGTATTGTGTTCTGTCTTTGTTCTTTTTACATTATCCCACATTTAAAGTACCCCTTAGCTGAAACACATTCGGTAACAATACACAGATCTTCTCCACTGGGGTAATTTTGTCCTTCAAAGGACACGTGGCAATATCTAGAGACATTTTTTATGGTCACAACTAGGAAGATGAGTACCAGCACCTAGAAGATAGAGGCCAGGGATTCTGCTAAACATCCTGCAATGCAAGGACAAGAAGATTCTGTCACAACAAAGAATCATCTAGTCAAACGTGTCAGTAGAGCAGAGATTGAGAAGCTCAGCCAAAGCAAACACTGAATGCTGTCAAACGCTATTTTAGTACTTGGTTATAAGCGTTCCCCTGGTCGATCCAAAGTATGTTTTAGCAATTTATTTCAGATTTTTAGTTGAAATTATAAAAAACAAATTTAAAAAGTCATTCTACTTATCTCAGAAATATTCCTGAGCGTCATCAGACATAACAATTAAAACCGTGATAGGTACCATTTTGAAGAAATGCACTTCTTTATATAAATATTGTAAAATTAGTTTTATATAAAATTAATAAGATTTTTATTCTCGGCCTAATTATTTAATTTGTAAAATGTTCCTATATTATATACTTGTAGAATTACTCTAAATTGAATCACCATCAGAAACATTTACTAGTCATTTAATTGACTGTGATACCATATAATAGAAACATAGAATT
>NW_006951077.1:0-365 GCF_000164805.1 Carlito syrichta | reverse complement strand
GGTTCCTTGGGAACACCAAGGCCAGATTCCAGCACAAAAGGGATCATCTCGCCATATTTGCATGTAAATCTTGGTATCAAGATTAACATTGTAATTCTAAAACTTCCATTTGTCCTTTTATTGTGAGAGAGGCCGAGGGTTTTTGCAGTTGCCATGTGTTTAGTAATTATTTTTAAAGTTAACCAGGAATCACGGATTCCCTGTTCCCCGGAAACTTGTGGGCATCTGTCTTTTTGTATACAGAGTTTTGGAATACACATCAACAGGAAAATCAAGGCATCTTGCTGAGAACGAGAAGGGAATCTGGGTTCCTGGAGTTCTCATACGCTGAAGTCTACAAGGCCTGTGGATGAAGTTTAATCTGG
>NW_006951076.1:0-438 GCF_000164805.1 Carlito syrichta | reverse complement strand
TAGATAGCTGGTTAAGCCAGCTAGTTAAGTCAGCTTGCTAACTAGTTAAGTCAGTGAGTTAAGACAGCTGTCTAGCCAGTTGACTAGCTGGGTAGCTAGATAGATAAGTCAGCTGTCTAGATGGTGAGCTAACTAGTTAAGTAACTTAGTTAAGTCAGCTCACTATGCAGCTGGTTAGCCAGGTAGCTAGTTAGGTAAGTCAGTTGGCAAGTCAGCGGGCTACAGAGGTAGTTATCTAATTAAGTCAGCTGGCTATCCAGCTGATTAGCTTAAGTCATCTAGTTAAGTCAGCTGACAAGACAGCTGGCTAGCGAGGTAGCTAGATAGTTAAATCAGCCATCTAGTCTGCTGCCTAGCTATTTAAGTCACCTAGTTAGTTCAGCTGGCTAGCCAGCTGGCTGTCTAGGGAGCTTGCTAATTAAGTGAGCTGGCAAGACA
>NW_006951075.1:0-726 GCF_000164805.1 Carlito syrichta | reverse complement strand
TTCTGGTCTTCTTGAAAGTTGTAAACGGGTATCGGGCACTCCAAGTCAGTTATGTTCCTCGGAACACTAAGGCCAGATTCAGGACAAAAAAAATCTTCTTGCCATATTTGGATGTAACTCTGGTCTTAAGGTGAACCCTGTAATCCTTCCCTTCTGTTTCTCTTTTTATTTTGAGGGGACAAGGGTTTTGTAATTGTCAAATGTTTAGTACGTATTTTTAAATGTAACCAGGAATCATGGATTCCACATCCCTAGGAAACTTCGGGGCATCTGTCTTTTTATATACAGAGTTTGGATTCCACATAGACAGGGAAAATCAGGGCATCTTGCTGAGAACGAAAAGGAAATCCGATTCTAGTAGTTCTCATTAACCGGAATCTACAGGGCCTCTGGATAAGGTTTAATCAGCAACCTGGGCTTCTGGGTCCCTACATGTTTCAGAGCTACTTGCTCCGTGGATATGCTGAATCTGTCATTACAGATCCAGAAGAACTTTCTGGTCTTCTTGTTAGTTGTAATCAGGAATCTGGCCCTACAAATCCTTTTGTGTCCTAGGAACATCTACAACCATAATTATGTTCCTCAGAATCATAAGGCATATTGGTACAAAATCCCTCGATTCAGGTGACCTCAAACTACAGAAAATTCATGTGGGTGGGCAGGTCGGAATTGGGATGTTGGGTTTTGAAGAGTCCACATTTTGGGGGGTCTTGTGAAGAGGAACCA
>NW_006951074.1:0-791 GCF_000164805.1 Carlito syrichta | reverse complement strand
GTTTCAATCTTGGGCATGTAGTCAGCTTTTACCAGCACCACTTACTGAATATGTTCTCCATTACCCAGTACGTCTTTGTGGTTTTTTAAAATATCAGTCAGTTGAGAATTTGAGGATTTCATTCTCTGTCCTAATCCATTGGCCTATGGACCTATTCTCGTACCAATACCAGGCTGTATTGATTACAGTAAACATATAGTAAAATTTGAAGTGTGCAACTGCGATAGCTCCTGCTTTGTTTCTTTAAGTAAGATTATTTTGTCTATTCATTATTTTTTATGGTTTCATATGGATTCTTTATTGTAATTTCCAGGTCAGAGAAGAATGATGTTAGCTTGAAGGTTATTTCATTGAATCTGTAGATTGACTAAAAGGTTAATTTTTACATTAAAAGAGGTAAATAAAGTCAGGGAAATAAGAATGTTAAATTTTTATTGATGACATCAGCCTCAGAACTTTGACATCATAATGGGAGGGACCTTGACTACTGAGCAATCCTTAGGCTTCAAGAACTTGTGTACATTGCTCTGCCAAATGTGGCAGACATGGTGGATTTCATTCCCAAGAAGTGAAGAGAAACATGTGTTCACACCTATCCAAAAGTTTCTCCAGGGATAAGTGACCATTCAAGAATCCTCTGAATGAGGTAGTCTTTTTTTTTTTTTAAAGCAGTGTTTATTGAGAGGACCGAGAAACTCCCAACCTGGAGGGGACATGAGAGAGTATCCCAAGAGGTAATCTTTTATTATTATTGTCACGGAGTCCGGTTGAGACTTGGTTATAGTACAACC
>NW_006951073.1:0-693 GCF_000164805.1 Carlito syrichta | reverse complement strand
GTTCGATGGGCAACTTGCTTGGTACAATGTTTTTTTGCAATTGTGATTAGAGCTGCAAAAAACATACTGGTGCAGGTATCTTTTTGGTAAAAGGATTTCAGTTTCTTCAGGTATATTCTCTACAGGTTAATTACTGAGTCACAATGTAGGTCAAAATCTTGTCCCTTTACAAACCACCACACAGTTTGCCAAAGATGTTGTTCTACTCTTCAGTCCACATGCAGTGCATAAGCATTTATTTCTTCTCAAATCCAGACCTGCATCTATTATTGTTTGTTTTATTAATGATGGATAGTCTTACAGGGGTTATGTGGTATTTCAAATTGTTGCATTTGCATTTCCATTTGAGGCTGAGACAGGCTGAGCAATTTTCATTAGTCTGCTGCCTTTCCGGTTCTCTTCTTTTTTTTTTTTTTTTGATTTGGAGTCTCACTCTGTCGCCCAGACTGGAGTGCAGTGGCCACTCCCGGCCACCGCAGCCTAGCCTGCTGGGCTCCGGCGATCCTTCTGCCTCAGCCTTCCAAGTACCCGGAATTACAGGTATGCACTACCATGCCCAGCTGATTTTTTTTTATTTTATTGTAGAGATGAGGTCTCGCCTTCCCAGGCGGGTCTCAAACCCGCGGGCTCAGGCAATCCACTCACCTCAGCCTCCCAAAGGCATGGGATTACAGGCTGAGCCACCGAACCCGG
>NW_006951072.1:0-4206 GCF_000164805.1 Carlito syrichta | reverse complement strand
CACTGCACTCCGGTCTGGGTGACAGAGTGAGACTTCAACTCAAACAAACAAACAAACAAAACAGAGTAGATAAGTAAGACATGCTGTTTGTCCTGAATGACTAGGGATAGCCTCTGCTGTCCTAACTAAATGACCTCTATTAGAGACCCAGTGGAAGCCAAATGCAACTCAGATGGTTCAAATGAAGACACTCTAACAAAAGGATTGTTAACAGATGGGTTGTCAGGGGAATGAACAAACAACGGAGTTGTGAGCATTCAGACAGGACCAATAGCAGGAAACCACGACATCCCTAGGCCTCAAAGGGCAGAAGGAGTCTATGGAGATACCAGAGCTCAGTGAGGGATGGAGTGTGGAGGAGGGACTACACTTGTCAAGTTCAATGCCAACTCAATCAGGGAAGAAGCAAGAAAGAGAACTCTAACTTCCTTCTGCTACACTCCTATGATTTTCTGCCAAGGCACCATGTTAGTCATCCAGAACCAATGCAACTGTAAGGGAGCATGGGCAACATAGTCTACAGGGCAGAAAGCAACAGAAACTGGACACAGAGTAAAGCAGGAAAGAGCAAAGACAGAGATGCAGGTGAGTATGGCAGACACAGCAACCAGCACACTGATCACTTAAGATAAAAACAAAATCATCCTGGCTACTGAGTACAGATATGAAAATTTCCCATTCCATTCACCCGACATAATAGTCTACATAAAGGGCCACCAACAATCAGTTTGTGCCCATGTGTGAACAGTGATCTATTCCAAGCCAAACCCTGTCTTGATTTATGTTGTGGTCTTTTCCAGGGGCAGTTTCTCCACCTAGGTCACAGTCTTCAAAAATTGGAACCAGACATTACCCTTAGAGTCAGCAATAAATGAAAATGGTGCCTTTAATTTCAAATTATAAGGTAACACATAGATGAATAACCATGGCATGATTAGTGGATTCAGGACCTCAATACACAATAGAAGAATCCATCCATTATCTGCTCAATGTAATCCTTTCATCCTGGCAACTTTAAAAACAACCCAGAAAAATTACTGTCCCTTACTAAAACCTTTTGAATTTCATATGCATTTAATTAGGTAACTACCAACTCAAGGATAAGAACCATGACAAATAGTTGTTCTTTTCAAATTAAAAGAATAGACTGTTCAATGAGCAATATTGATGTTTCTTCTCATCTACTTAAATAGCAGTTTTCCTACTTTGTTGCAGTTTAGCTAACCATTTAAACATTTAATGATGCTTTTGTAACCGCTGTTCTCTAGCTGAGAAAAAGCAGGAAAGATCAGAGACAGAGACGTAGGAAAGAGTGGCAGGAAGAGCAACCAGCACACTGATCAATTAAGATCAAAACAAAATCTTTTTAAGACTGTGACCTGCGTGGGAAAACTGCCCCCGAGAAAGACCTTAACATAAATCAAGGACTCTGAGCAGAGGAGCAAGAACAAAGTTGGCCAGCCCTGTTTGCTTGCTCTTCTCTCTGTGATTCTCTGTGTCACCTCCTCGACAACCCCTGGATCTCCACACACAGTTTAAGAAACTCAGAAGAGCAGACAGACATGCAATTTATAACTACTAACAAACAATATACTATATGTGTATTTATATTTCTATTGAACTTTTAAAAATATTTGCATTATATATGGTAAGTAAATGTCTATACTGTAGACAGGGGACATAAGGGAAATGCTTACAAACCCATTTTATTTGGGATCAACACTATTAAAAAATTTATTGCCTTATATTTTCAAATAATAACTTCTAGTTGAATGTTGGCATATAACCTATTAGATGTTGGCTTTGATAATCTCATCAATACATTTAGTAAACATGGTTGTGAAATATGGCAGTGAAATATTTCCAATCTCTAGGATGTCTTGCTAATTCACCCTGTGCATTACAAACAATCGGGCTCCTTGGACTCTAAGCACATCGCTCAGACTGACAGAAAAAAATATTCCAGACAATTGGTTCCTGGAGGGTCAAGACTACGATGCTCAATCAGGATTCAGATGGGTCATAAACCCTTCATTAATCTCTCTCAAGTGGGTGGTGATGTCTTCCTAGGGCCGCTCATCATTTGCTGCTATAGTCAAGCACTTGTCATTATAGAGAAACATCCTGTAAGTCTTAGATACTCATCCAGTAGAGTCTTATTGCAACCACAGGAGACAACCACGGGCATAAAGAAGTCCAACAGAAAACTTAGGCATGTGCGCCCATCCAGACACAACTTCTCACTGCACACGACATCTCTGCATCTGTGCTTTCAGCACTATAACACAACTTAGCACCTGTTTATCTACCATGATTGCAGGCATACAAATCATTATGAGACCATACACATCAAGAGCCCTAAAACACCAAACACATTTCTAGAAATTTATCCTAAGGAAATAATTGGGCAAGTCCCTAAAAGATGTATGTACAAGGTTGTTCCCTGCTGTGTTCTTTACAGAGGTAAAAGATTGGAAATGCATCAATCTCAGTTTGGTTGTCCACAAAGCTGGATTGAAAAATCTTACTTACACCTGTTACAATTGCATCTTGCTATCTAATGCCAGGGGTAGATTATATATGGCTTTAAGCTCAAGAAGTTAAAGGAACATCACAGTCCTGAGTGCCTTGGAAAACAGAAAGGCAATGTTGTACATATTTTAAAGCAGAAGCTAGAAGCTAGAAATGTGACCACAATCTCTCTGTTTTCAAACTTTCCCAAGGCTTCCTATTGCCACCCTAGACCCTCTGAATATCTTAATATGTATTTGAAGGCCCTGTATAATTTTTTTTTTGTCAGAGTCTCACTCTGTCCCCCAGGCTGGAGTGCAGTGTGTGATCACAGCCACAACAGCCTCAACCTGCTGGGCTCAGACAATCCTTCCACCTCAGCCTTCCAAGTAGATAGAACTACAGGCATGTACCACCATGCCTGGCAAGGTCTCGCCAAGTTGCCCAAGCTGGTCTTGAACCCGTGGACTCAGGCAATCCTCTCTCTTTGGCCTTCCAAAGTGCTGAGATTACAGGCGTGAGTCACCAGGCCTGGCTGGCCCTGTATGATCCTAAGTCCAACTCACCTACTGCCACTCCTCTCCTCACCTAAGAATACGCTCTAGGCATGGCAGATTTTTATCTCTATGCCTTTGCACATTCATTCATTCGCTCTGCCTGGTATGCGCTTCCTCACTCGTGCATCAGCTTAGCTAGTGCCTACTTGTCTTTCGTGTTCTAGAGTCCCTTCCTGATGTCTCTCTCTTTCTTGCCATGCATGGACACGGGTACCCTTCCCTTTCTCTGTTCTTCAGTACCACATTCCATTTAGGTTTGAATGTGGGGAGAGCTTCAGGTGAGTCACTTTTCTGTATACATGATATCATAACTTCCTATCTTCATATCTGTCTTATTCACCAGTCGTTAAGCACCTTGGGGGCAGGAACTGTGACTTATTCATATTTTAGATGACAGAGAATCGAATTTTAGGCAATCTCTAACTCTAGGCCTCATGCCTGTCCTGGGCTGGCAGGGCTTGGTGGCTTCTTCTCACTCGTAATTCCTTAATATAGAAATATATCCTACTGACTCAGGAAGCAAGCCTTAAGATCTGTAGTTTATTATACTCCCACATCATTAACGCATAATTGTTCTTAATGCCTGGCCCTCCCTCACCAGTTCTGTATACTGTGGACACAAAAAAATGTAGTATGGGTCCAACAAAGGTAATGCCAACTTGATAAGTATCACCAGATTTCTTTAATTATTGTTAACTAAATGCCAGCTACATGCTAAGTGCCATCCCTAGCACTTTATATATATTAGTTCACTTGTTATTCTCAGCTACCCCAGGAGGCATGTCCTACTGTTAACCCCATTTAGGAGACCAGGAAATAGTGCAAGAGAGGTTCAGAAAATCACCTACATCTCAGCCGGGCACAGTGGCTCAAGCCTGCAATCCCAGCACATTGGGAGACTGAGGTGAGGGGACTGCATGAGCCCACAGGTTCGAGGACAGCCTGGGCAACTTGGTAAGACCTCTCTCTACAATAAATCAAAAAATTAGCCAAGCATAGTATCATGCACCTGTAGTTTGGTTACTTGGAAGGCTGAGGTGGAAGGATTGCCTGAGCCCAGCAGGTTGATGCTGGGGTGGCCGTGAGCATGACACTGCATTCCAGCCTGCGTGACAGAGTGAGACTCCAACTTAAAAAA
>NW_006951071.1:0-745 GCF_000164805.1 Carlito syrichta | reverse complement strand
AAAGTGCTAGGATTACAGGCATGTGCCACCGTGCCTGGCCCAAAAAAGCCTTTTAAAACCTGCTAAAATGTGGCCTGCTGCTACCAAATTTAAAGTTAATTAAGAAGCTACCAGAAAAGGATAGACAGCTTTTATGAAACAGAGAAGAATGCAATTCAAGAATGATTTAAAAGTTAAATGAAAAAAAAAGTACAGAAGGAAGAGGTTTTTAAGAGCCAAGGGGGGAAAAAATCTAATAGGCCTTATTACACAGAATTGAAAAACCTCTGTGTATTAAAAATGTTGTAACAAACATAGAAAATATACATGCCAAGGGGATATATATATGTATGAATATATGTATGTATAAATATGTACATATATATATATATATATATACAGAAAAAAATCAAAGAATAGTGGATAAAAGACAGACAAAGGTAATACAAATGAAGAGAAAAATAAATGGTCAACAGACAGTGAAAAGAATATTTTTAATGCATCAAAATATCAAATATAAGGCCAAGGAGATGGTACTGTTTGAGTCCAGGAGTTTGGGACCAGTTTGGGCAACACAGTGAGACCCTATCTTTAGCAAAAAAAAAAAAAAAAAAAAATCAGCCAGGTGTGGTGGGATGGGCATGTAGTCCCAGCTATTCAGGAGACTGTGGTGGAGGAATCAACTTAGCCCGTTGAGGCTACAGTGAGCCATGGTGGTGCCACTGAACTCCATCCTGGGCAACAGAGTGACACTCAGCTTAAAAAG
>NW_006951070.1:0-1075 GCF_000164805.1 Carlito syrichta | reverse complement strand
TAAGGTAGTCTCATACCTAGAAGCCTACAGGAATTTTCTAAAGGCTAATCAGGAATTTGGAGTCCAGTCCCCACACTTTTCAGAACTTATTCCTATATACGTACCACAAATCTGTCATTACCAATTCTCAGGAACGTGCTGCTCCTATTCTTAGTTGTAACAAAGAATCTGGCCATCTGCTCGGCTTCTTTGCAGAAGACTGTAAGGCCAAATTGCACATACCAAGGGATCATGTCGCCATTTTTCATGTAATTTCTGACTTCAGGTTTACCTCCTAATCCAGAAACTAATACTGGAATTTTAGATTGATATTCGTAACTTGGGATTAGGTGTTCCCAAATATTTAGGACGTATTCTTAATGGGGATCCAGCAATTTTGGATTCCAGGGCCCTTCTGATCATTTGGGTTTATGATTATTGATATATAAGCATTTGTATTTCCACGTCACCAGGTAACTTCCGGGAGTCTTACTGAGAACAAAAAGAATCTGGGTATGGGGTATTCCAATTCAAGAATTCTACATGGAATCCTTATAATGGCTAATCTGGAATCTGGAATTCTATTTCCACACATTCTTTAGGGATGCAGGCCTCTTAGATTTGACAATTTTGTCATTATATATTCTCAGCAAGCTTCTGATCTTCTTGATAGTTGTAACCGAGAATGTAGACTCTCAAGTTTGTTGGGTTCCTCGGGACAACAAAGGGCAGATTCCAGGACCCAAAGAATCTTAGCACCATATTTGTATGTAACTATTGCCTTAAGATATACCTGTAATTATAAAATTTCTGTTTGTCCTTCTATTCCAATAGGGACCTGGTGTTTTGAGGTTGCCAAATATATATTGCGTACTTTTAAGGGTAACCGGGATTCATGGATTCCACGACCCTTGGTAATTTCTGGGCATCTGCTATATGTATACAGAGTTTTTGGATCCACATCACGAGGAAAAATCAGGGCGTCTTGCTGAGAAAGAAAAGGAAATCCGGTTCTAGGAGTTCTCATTCGCCAGAATCTACAGGGCCTCTTGATAAGGTTTAATCAGCAATCTGGGCTTCAGGTTCCTCCATTTTT
>NW_006951069.1:0-3396 GCF_000164805.1 Carlito syrichta | reverse complement strand
CTGATATTCAGGACATCAAGGGTAATACGATGACAGCCTTGATGGCCATTCCAGAAAAAGAGTTCCAAAATTACTTTGACATGTGGACTAGGCACTGGAATTGGTGCATAGCGTCCCAAGGGGAGTACGTTAAAAGTGACTGTAGTGAAATTCAGCAATGAGGAATGTAATACTTTTTCCAGGATGAATTCAAGAACTTGTCAGACCTTGTAGTCAGAAAGTATTGAAAGTTCAGAATTATAGAGTGGTAAGAAATTAAAAGGTATTTGAGGAAAAATTGGAGGTATGCTCACATTTGTTTGCATTTTAAGCAAGTTCTGCCATAAAAGATCCCTCATCCAATCTTCCTAAAAAATTTATCATCATTCTATTGAACAGCTAAATTTGGCATAGAAGTTACATTACTTAGTAATAATTAGTATATCCTAAATTCAAGCCCATACTGATAGACTCCAACTTTCATGCAGAGTAAACTCTGCTGTATTGTCTTTTTACATCAATAAATTTTACATCAATTTGCTATCCTCACCTCTAAATAAGAAATAACAGGAGATTGAGGTTTGTTTGCAATAACAGCTGATTGTAGCTACCCCCAGGAATTCCTCTTTTCTTATTTTTCCCACCCTTCATAAGGCACCACTCTGTGTTCATTACTTCTGAAGAGGAATGTGACAAAACAGACAGCCAAGCAAAATGGTCTAGCTGCCTTTTGTGTACTAATAACTGGGATTGGAGGAAATAAACTTAGTTACTCCTTCAAAGAAACAAAAACAAAATACAAGAAAATGTGATGAAGAACATACTTTCTCCCTACTGCAACCATTCCCTCTATCCAGACAACCTGAGCTGGAAACAGAGAAGTACAGAGGGGAGGGAGTAACAATGAAGACATTCCTCCTCAACCCCTGGGCCAAGCCTGGAAGACAGCTAAAATCTCAGATTGTTTTGGAAGATCCAAGAATTACAGAGGTCTGTGCTTTCACCAGGGAGACCCCTAGGAGAAGGGTGCTGGTCTTCTTTTGGACTTTTCCTTTTAGGATTGTATACATTTCATTTTTCTACCTAAGCTTCTTGATACCACAACATGCAACAAAAGCAAGATCAAGAGCCCTGTGCCCATACAAGTGCCAGACAGACAGAGAACACCTGGCCCAGAAGCTTTACAGACAGCAGCAACATGTGGACCCACAGTGACTGCACAGATTGCAGAAAGGACCCTGGAGGACAATGGGAGCCTCCTTGTATGCCATAGTGGACAGATGACACTGTGAACCAGATGGCATGCTGTCCCATGCCTAGAACATGTACAAATCCCAGGACAAAGGGAAGTGGAATTCCTAAAATAACTAGCATTTCCTCCCACCAAACTGATAGAATGGGTATTTGAAATAGAAATTAAGTTCCAGAAAACAGTTATATTTTTGCATATTCTAGTTTGTGTAATGAATTATACCTTCTATACAATCTTTCAAAATGTAACTCAATATTCTGAAAAAAACCTACAGAATAACCCAACATTAATTGTTAGGTATGAGGGTGCCTAGTAAACCAATGCTAGTATTTCAGAGGAGATTTTTACTTAATAGAATCTATTGAGATTCTAAAAGTTGCCTGCAATTCTGTAAACATGGAGAATGGGGGTTGCCATGGGGTAGGGCAGACAGAGGAATAGGAATAAGGCAATGGGCTGATCTAATCATAGGCTGATTAAAATGTCCCCTAAAAGTCTCTAACTTAGAACTAAAGGGAGGCAGCAGGCAGTCAAAAGGAAGAGGTATAGCTGTATAACTACAGCTCATAGCTACTCATTTCATTGCTTGATTAGATTTCAACTGAAAAAAGTCTATGGAGGTATGATGGGAAAAGGCAAGGCATTGTGGTCTCAATACCATTTCCCCATGCTCCCCAAAACCTATTACTAATACCACCCCAAATTTTTCACCACCCTTTGTCATAATACTTTCTGTAGTCCAATTAATAGTATTTTATTTTTTAAGTACTAGTCTAGGCTGCAATTTAAAATTAGTGAGACTAATATCATTAGCAATAGTAGAACACCTCTTTTCCCCACCCATATTCTAATTCACTGTGTATAGAACTGCCCACAACAACAGAAAAACTTTCCTTTTCTGTTTTAACTTCTCTTTTAAAGTCTCTAGACTGGACTGGGCTCGGTGGCTCAGGCTGTAATTCCAGGACTTTGGGAGCCTGAAGCGAGTGGATTGCCTGAGCCCACGGGTTCAAGACCAGCCCAGGAAATGTGGCAAGACCTCCACTCTACAATTTAAAAAAAAATTAGCTGGGTGTGGTGGTGCATGCCTATAGTTCCAGCTACTTGGAAGGCTGAGGCCGCAGGATCGCCAGAGCCCAGCAGGTCAGTGCTAGGGTGGCCATGAGCATGTCATTGCACTCCAGCCTGGGTGACCAAGTGAGACTCCAACTCAAAAATAAATAAATAAATGCTCTAGATAGTTAATTTTTGATAGAAAAAAACTTCTATACTAACAATGGAGGACAACCAGAATTCCATTGAGCATGATTTTGGTGGCTCATGCTTATAAAATCAAGTATCACTTTCTCTTGTGACCTGTCATCAAATGTGACATAATTTAATCTGACAGCTTCAATTTAAGGATGGCATTTTGAACTTTGCTTTCAAACTCTACGATTACAGTTATCCAACAGAAGCTGGCTGAACTCAGAGGAGCAGATGGGGAACTGCTAACAGGTTGCCAACTTTAAACTGCTGTTGAACAGCTTAGCATATCTCTAGAATAATTTCTTTAAAAAGTAATTAATTATATAATTAATAAACTTAAAAAGACATTGTAATTAAGGTGTGTGTTGGAATACAAAATCCTTATCTCATTTGTAAACAGAAAGAACTGGTATCCTCACAGTTCAAGGAATGGTCATTTTCTTTGTCTTAGATAACCACCTGCACCCACTGTACAGGGTCCTTTAATGTCTTGTCAATTTATCAGTAAGGTCCTATGTCTGCTGTAACTTATAATAAAATTTGCTAATAATAAAAAAGTAATTAATCATCATTTTGAAAACGTCCTCAGTGAAGTGTATTTTGTCTTTTACTTCTGGGAGGCATTTTATTGGAAACAACTAGCACTTTCCCCATTCACTAATATTATGCATTTACAATTTTACTGTTTTCAACATAGATGCTTTTGTTTGTTTGTTTGTTTGATTAGTGACAACCAGTAAAAACTTAGTGAGCAGACTGAAATGTATTAACAAATATGAATAGCAGTCCAGAAGAGTGAACATTAAACAGCTAATGCATAGAAATATTTGTAACTTGCATCTCTTCTCTTCCTATTTCAACTGAAGATTCTTGCTTCTTGTCAAAAATAAATTGAGAAAAGTCACTCGTGTCAGCAA
>NW_006951068.1:0-362 GCF_000164805.1 Carlito syrichta | reverse complement strand
TCACTAAGCTATCTATCACAGGGGGAACAAGTCACTGGGACATCTATCACAGAGAAAAGTAAGTCACCCATCACAGAGGAGGTGAGTAACTATGACACCCATAACAGTGGAGGGAAAGCCACTGGGGCACAGAGGAGGCCAGTCATGGGGTTACCCATATTAGAGGAGGATCAGTTATGGTGGTATCCATCACAGAGGAGTTCTAGTCACTGAGTCACCCATACAGAGGAGGGCTTTGACACTGTGGCACTGAAAACAGATGTGGGCCAGTCACGGGAGCACTCATCACAAAGGAGGCTCAGTCACTAGTGCACCCATCACTGAGGAGGGCCAGCCATCAGAGGGCTAGTCACTAGGGCACC
>NW_006951067.1:0-386 GCF_000164805.1 Carlito syrichta | reverse complement strand
TGGTTAACAAAATAGCTAGGTGACTTAACTTACTGGTTGATGAGTCGGCCGACTAGTTAGCTGGGTTAACATGTGGGCTGACTTCTCGGCAGAGCTGTTAGCTGGCTTAACAAGTTGGTCCTCTAATCGGCCGAATATTTAGCTTGGATAACTAGTTGGCTGAGGATTTGACCCCATAGTTAGCTCGGTTAAGTAGTTGACTGGCCAGTTGCTCACCTAATAATTCGGCCGACTAGTTGACCGAATAGTTAGCTGACCTAAGTAGTCGGCCAGATATTTAGCTGATCTTAGTTGTCAGCTGCCAAGGTGGCCCACTAGTTGGTGGGTTGCTTACCTGACTTAACTAGTTGGCCGGCTAGTAGGCCGACCAATTAGCTGACATAACT
>NW_006951066.1:0-5055 GCF_000164805.1 Carlito syrichta | reverse complement strand
CACTGAGATAGCAACAGTAGAGAATACTGTGAATGAAATAAATAACAAAACTGATGAGCAGAGAAAGCAGAATTAACCAAGCAGAAGAAAGAATCTCAGAGCTTGAGGAGCAAAATATAGAACTAACCCAAACTCTCAAAAACAGAAAAGAAACCTAAAAAGACAGAACAAAACGTTCAAGAGATGAGTTTTTACTTCAAGACACCAAACCTAAGAGTATTTGAACTTCCTGAGGCAGAAAAAGAGACAGAGATAACCCTGTAATAAATGTTCCATGAAATTATTCAAGAAAACATTCTGCATCTCATCAGTTACACAAAAATTCAAACACAAGAGTTTCAGAAAAACCCTGCAAGACAACAAAAGAGAAGACCAGCTCCCAGACACATAATAATTCACCTAAACAAAGTAAGTATAAAAGAAAAAAATCCTAAAGGCAGCAAAAGAAAAAGATCAGACTACCTACAGGCTAGGAGAGCTCGGAGACAAATCTTCAAAGAAAAAGATTAGACTATCTACAGGCTAGGAGAGCTTGGAGTCCAATCCTCTAAGTTCTTAAAGATGAACAATTTCAACCATGAATTACCTACCCAGCCAAGCTAAACTTCATCAGTGAGGGAGATTTAAAATCTTTCCCAGATATCCAATTCCTAAGAACTTACACTGCCTCTATACCAACTCTACAAGAAACACTTAAGAAAGTATTAAACACAGAAGAAAAGGGAATAAGAACAGTAACATTCTTCACAAGAGTACAGGAAAAAGATTGAAAACACACATGAACCAACCCCAAAATCAAAAGAAAGACAAGCAGAAACAACAACTCAATAAGAACCTCATGATGGGGATCAACTCTCACATCTCAATAATTAGCCTGAATGTGAATGGACTAAATACACCACTGAAAAGACATAGAATGGCAAAATGAATAAAATATAACCAGGCAACAATATATTGCCAAGAGACTCATCTTATTAGAAAGGACATTCACAGACTCAAAGTAAGAGAATGGGAACAAAATTTCAGGTGAATGGAACACAAAAGAAAGTCAGAGTTGCCGTCTTAATCTTAGGCAAAATACTCTTTAAGTTATCAAAAATTCAAAAAGATACAGAGACCACTACATAATGATAAAACTTTAAATCCATCACCAAGACATATCCATTCTAAACATAAATGCACCCAACATAGAGCACCAACTTTCATAAGCAGCTTCTAGGTAAACTCAAAAAAGATATTTACTCTAACACTATCCTAGCTATGGACTTTAATATCCCACTCACAACCATAGACAGATCAACAGGGCGAAAAATCAGCAAGGAGATCCAGAACCTCAATGTGACTCTCGACCAAATGGACTTAATTGTTACCTGCAGAACACTCCACCCAACAACCACAGATTTTACATTCTACTCATCACTGCATGGAATGTACTCCTAAGATCAACCACATCCTTGACCATGAATCAAGCATAAACAAATTTTAAAAAATTGAAATTTTGCCATGAACTTTCTCAGACCACAGTGGAATAAAACTACATTTCCACAGTATCAAAGTTCTCCTCCAAACCCACAAGACATGGACACTAAATATCATGATGCTAAGCAACTCCTGGGTCAACATGGAAATCAAAACAGAAGAATCCACATCACCAAAATAAAAACCCGAATCCAGGATGTAGACGACCAAAGGTAATACAAAAAAATCAATGTAGCTAAAAGCTAGTTCTTTGAAAGGAAAAGCAAGACAAATGAAAGAAAAGTGAGTGGAAACCAGAGCATTGAGTATTGACTTGTTAAAAAGATGAGGTTGATTTGAGGGCAGATGATACCAGGAGCCCAAAATTAAAACTAGAACAAGGAAATCTTACCTGGGACATCTGAATTCCAGCAGAAGCAAATGCCAATTCTGTCAGACAGAAAGTAGCTTCTATTTCAGTCATTCAGTCATAATGGAAATATGAGATTACAAAGATCAAATAAGTAAACAATCTTTATGCATATTGACCAAGGAAAAAAGTCAAATATTGGATGTATACAGCCAAGTATTAAATTATGGAGATAACAGGATATGAAATAATCCATATGACTTTTTTTAAAAAGTGGAGTGCAAAACAAAGATGATCTCAAATGGCTTTCCAAATGACCACACAATGTCTAAAAGTGACCAAATATTTCATAAAGATGCAAGCAAAGAACTAATTAGTTAATAGGGAATTAAAGCTAAAGAAAATAATCAGATTGGAGCACAAAAAGTCAAGGATATAGGAAAAGAAACATAGCAAAGTGTTTCAGACATATGAAGGAGAAAAGGAAACACTCTCTGACATGCTCCTTCATACATTTAAAACAAATTATTGTCAATTGCTTTTAATAAACATTGAATTTTCTATAAGTAAAGCTATTGTACCAGTGTTTCTATAGGAGAATATAATAAAAGAATATTTAACAGTGAAAATTATTGCACATCACAAATGTACACAAAAATATAAATGAATTAGGTAATAATGAGTAATTAAAACCAGTCACAAAAACTTACGGTATAATGCCATGTTTGCATTTTTTTTCCCTATGTATCTTAAAAAAAATACTGAAGGTACATGACAATATTGGTATCTCAAAGACCACTTCTCTATTTTATTTTATTTTAATAATTTTTTCCCCTTAATTTGTGTTTAGAAGATGTGGGGCACAATTCAGGGTTAGTTATACAAATGGTCATTATGCAGGTACCCTTGATGTTGGGTGTGCACCCCCCTCTCCTGACAGTTTACCACTACTACCAATCCTACACTCCACCCCCAGGCAGTTTCCAACCACTGCCAATCCCTTTCTTATAATATTATAATTGTTCAAGGTCCACTTAGGAGTGAGAATACATGGTGCTCAATTCTTTCTTTCTATAATAGATCACTCAGTATTATAGCCTCTAAGTCCATCCAAGTTTCTGTGAACTTCATAATTTTGTCCTTCATTATTTTTGCATAATATTCCATCATATGTATGTACCACATTTTGTTATCCAGTCCTCTTTTGATGGGCAGTATGGTTGTATCCCTGTTTTTGCTATTGCTAATAGTGCTGTAATCAACTTGCATGTACAGGTATCTTTTCCATAGCGTGATTTAAGTTTCTCCAGGTATACTCCCAGTAGGGAGTTTGTAGGGTCATATGAAAGGTTGGTTTTTAGATCTTTTTGGAATTGCCAAACTGTTTTCTATAGAGGTTGCACTAATTTAGACTCCTAATGTTGGGAGCCTGCCACAAAGGCCCACTGAGTGTTGGGGATTAGGGAGGGCCGTGGACCCTGAGACCACTAGGTTGTGTTTGGGAGTTGTTGACCCCATTCTCTCCCCACTTTTTTACTTGGCACAAGCAACTAGGAAAATCTCCTGTTGGCTCTAACAGAGGACTCTGAAACCAGAACAAACACAGCTAACTTGGGAGTCTATTGTTTTCATTTTTCACAGTTTATGGTTTTTGTTTTTAAACAGTTTAACCTTAACTTTGAGTCACATTGAAGAACCTTAGTGTAAGTCACAGGTCTTTTTGATGTGATTTTAAACATTTATAAAATAGTTTATATAGATTAAAGAAAATTTAAGTAACCGTTTTGTTAGAGAAGTGTGGTTAATTTAGTTTGATTTAAGGGGGCCAGTAAAGTTTAAATTAGGCCAGCTGGTGTTAGGAGAGTATAACAGCCACTGTTTTATAGAGACTAGTTTAAATTAACATAGAATAGTAAGAGATAATATATCATTATGTTGGCTTTGGATGTCAACATTAAACGATGTTATATAGCTGTAAACAATTTAGGGTATATAAAAACTGGACAAAAAACAAAATGACAATTTGTAAGGTTTTTTTTCTCATGTTTAAAAAAATAAATCTGCTTGAGAGTGGGGGGTGTCCTGTGTGTACCTGGTCCTGTTTATGTGAAAGACACAAGCTACCTTTTATATAACCATAGCAATAGGAGTTCTCGTGATGATAACTTTATAGAGGTGGGGATAAAAGTCCTGGAATAATGCTCTATAAACGGCTTTTTGTCACTTGAACAGGAGTCCAGTCTCTTTTTTTCTCCCTCCTTTCTTTCTCTTTATATCTATCCCTCCAGTTTAATTGCTGATGTCATCTCACCTATCAGGGACCCCCAAACTCCACAGAGACAAGTCCCCCACAACTGGTGCCCAATGTGGGACCCTGGAAAGGTAAGCTTTTTCTCATTTCAAGATGGCTAGGATATTACCCAAGGGTACTTCAGACCCCTCTGTAGAGACAGACAAAGTGAAGACAGGTAAGGATTTAATAATGGGCCAGAGTGAATCTAAGAAAAGTAAAATGTTTATAAACATTTTAATGAATACTTTGTCTAAACATGGAACTAAGGTTTCTTCTAATAATCTAACCTGCTTTTTGTATTTTGTGCAGGAAAATGTCCTGATAAAGGTACAGTAAATGTAGATACCTGGGCCAAAGTTAGGAAAGAGTTAAAACTGCACTATACATAGCATGGCCCTGAAAAGGTGCCACCTGATGCCTTTGCTTTGTATAATTTAATCAAAGATTCTTTAAATCCACAACATGATTACGAAAAATTTCCTTCCAAAAAGGGCGCTAACAATGATGATGATGATAAAGAAATTTTTTGCTGCTGCTTCGGCACCTCCTTTACATAATGAGAAGTTATCTTCACAAAATAAAGCTGAATTGAAGCATAAAATGGTAAAATATCATGAGCAAAGATATCCTAATAATGTTACTGCACCTCTTTCTAAGGTTTTCCTTTAAAGATTGAGAATACTAAAATAAAGCCTAAACCTTGTTACACATTTTTTTTCTTATAGGAATACAGAAAATTCAAGCAGTAATAAACAAAAATATAAGTAATGTAAGTAATAAAAGCAATATATATATAAACAATATAAGCAATATATAAGTAATGTAAAATAAATGATATAAACAAAAGTATATATATAATAAATAAAAAATATCTTATTACAGTCTTGCTTTAATTGCAGACAATTCAGACATATTAGTAGAAATTGTCCAGCTA
>NW_006951065.1:0-810 GCF_000164805.1 Carlito syrichta | reverse complement strand
TAAGACCTGCTAAGGGGGGCTACAAATAATGGTCATCGACAAAGGCTGCAAACTTGCTAGACTACCTGGCACTGGTTCACCATCATCCCAGAGCCCCAAAATCAGGGCACCTGGACTCCAAATTAACTTCTCAGTTAATATAAATATCAGCCTCCTGATTCTGGCCATCAAAGTTGAAATCATATAATTTATCTGCAACAAACAAGTCAAGACTTTTACTTATGAACAAGAAAAGGTTGGGGGTGGTAATTCTACATTTCTTAGTAAACGGTTTAGTATTTGGTATAAGAATACAGTTTAGTATTTAGTATGTAACAGTTTAGTATTGCTTGAATTTTATTTTATTTTATTTTATTTTATTTATTTATTTTTTTTTTGAGTTGGAGTCTCACTCTGTCGCCCAGACTGGAGTGCAGTGGCCGCTTCCGGCCACTGCAGCCTCGGCCTGCTGGGCTCTGGTGATCCTTCCGCCTCAGCCTTCCGAGTAGCTGGAATTACAGGCATGCGCCACCACGCCCGGCTGATTTTTTGATTTATTGTAGAGATGAGGTCTCGCTGCCCAAGCGGGTCTCGAACCCGCGGGCTCAGGCAATTCACTCACCTCAGCCTCCCAAAGGCGCGGGATTACAGGCTGAGCCACCGAGCCCGGCTTGCTTGAATTTTAAAGTACAATAAAGTTATCATAAACAATAAAGGAAAGTTAAAATTGAAAAAAAGAAGATTGTCCTTGCATCCCACTATGTTTTGACAACACAGTGACCAGCAGAACACAATGAGTTCTGTAATATTTTCATCATGACAGCAGATCTG
>NW_006951064.1:0-825 GCF_000164805.1 Carlito syrichta | reverse complement strand
TCAGAATCAGGCAGCCTTGCTAGAAGAAGGGAGTCAAGGTATACAGGGGGTTTCCCTTGGGACATTTGCTTGGGGCAGCCTGTCTGTAGGACATAATAACATCTGATAACTCTGTCACTACCCAGAGCTTGTCCCACCCTCTTCCCACCCAGCCTCATACTTGGGGAGCTGATCCAGGCAAAGGCAGGGCAGGGAGAAAAAGTTTTGGATGTCAGTCTCTCGATGGCTCCCAGCTTCATTCGGTGGGGCTGATCATGCCAGGCCCTCCGAGAGCAGCTAGTAATAGTGACTGTGGTCCTAACAGTTGGTGAGTATTGAGTGAAGACTAGAGCCAAACTAGTGTCTAAGTGCTTTGGAATAGTGTTTCCATTCTTCTTCATAATAGTCCTTTGATGTAGGCATATTATTATTACTACTTTACAAATCTGGGAAAATTTATAAGTCCTGGAGGCAGAGAGGTGTGAAGAGACAAAAAAACAAAACAAAACAAAAACAAAACAGGACAGTGGTGTCAAGAAGGGGAGGCCAGTAATAATGGGGGAGGTCCCCAACTTTACCCAACTCTGGGGAGCTCTAGGCTCACCATGTGGCTTTCTGCCATCAGCAAACAACCTCTCCCTCTCAGCTTCTGGGCCTTAGGACCCTATCCACACCTACCAGTTGGACTTTGAGACTCCTCCCATCCTATGGCTGGCACTTGCTTCAGAAGGAATTCTCTAGACTTGTCTTTCTACAGGTGTGTTTGTAGGGGACTTCTGAGGAAAACTACTTAGTAGCAACCTCTGTGCCCAGAATGTGTGGTTCACGGCCCTTACCACCTATGGG
>NW_006951063.1:0-773 GCF_000164805.1 Carlito syrichta | reverse complement strand
GCAAATTCATAGGAAAAGGTATGGAAGACAATGGGTAAAAATATTAAAATTGTATATATCAGAGTGGAAAAGTTCTGAATAATATAGTAAAAATGTAATAGATGTTTTTTATTTGTAACTTTTTTATTTGGGCAAATTTATTTGGTATTTATATCATTTTATTTTAGTGAAAAATGGAAGCTATTATTATCTTGCAAAAATAATTTTATTTTATTGAATCTCATGCTTTGCCAACATATAGAAATTAATTTTTTAAAATTAATTTTAAAAAATATTAAAATGAGACATGGCACACTATTACTTTTTAGGATAACAAAAATTATGAAACAATTTAACATAATTGAATATAACAATGAGATTATGTAATTTTCAAGTGATTTGTAACAGACAGATTCTAAATTACTTTAATTATGACCTGTTTTAGGGAATGTGAAAAATGACTAGTTTAAACTGACTATACTGAAGAGAAAACATATAAGAACAAATAATCTATTTGTTCTTTCTTTAGAATCACTTTTCTAAGATTTGACAATTATTTTCATTAATATATGTAAGTTGTTGGACTATTTTAAATATGTTTCAGCAAAGGTAAGTTGGAAATACCCTGAGAGTTTTTAACCTCACATCTTTAAAATTAAACAAAATTCAAAAGAGCATCTATGATCATAGAGTAACACTGATTGACATTAATGTAAAACACAATTTTTCTAATTTTAATAATTATATTTATTAAAACATTGAAGAATGTCATTTTTTTTACAATAATACAGTTT
>NW_006951062.1:0-6835 GCF_000164805.1 Carlito syrichta | reverse complement strand
AGACCCCAGAACAACCAAATGACCTCATGACAACAGGTTCTTTAGGACATATCTTAGTTGTCTAGGGCTGCCATAACCAAGTGCCACACACTTGGTAGCTCAAACCACAGAGAGGTCTTCCCTCACAGTTCTGGAGGCCAGAAATCCAAGATCAAGGTGTTGGTTTCTTCTGAGGGCTGTGGAAAGGAATACGTTCCATGCCTCTTTCCTAGCTTCTGATGGTTTGCTGGCAATTCTTGATGTTCCTTGGCTTGTAGGTGCATTTAATGGGAGTAATGATACTCATTATGAAGGCTAATGCAAGGTTAGAAATTGTACACGCAAGTGCTTGGCCCAAAGGAGACACACAGCTGGGAATTATTATGACTGAGCCAGGTGGATACTTAATTAATTGAGATCTCTTAATTATCTAAATAGATGAATTTTAAATCATCCTAAATAATTTTATTCTGTGAAATCTACGTAGCATGCAAATAATAATTTTGATCTTGCTGGATTGCTTGATGATATTTGGCTCTTTTGATAAATCCTTTTGGGAGAGCCAAAACACTAAGACTGAATTTAGCAATATATAAAAGACTCGATATTTTGGAAAAGTCATTTGCCATTTCATATCAATGTGTTGGCATTCAGCTATTTCATTCTTATTATTAGGTTTGACTTCTAAATTAAAGGCTTTTTTGTCCCTTTAAATTGATCACTTCTCAAAACAGACTTCTTAGAAGTATGAATTTCCTAAATACTAACAGCTCCATTTTCCCATTCAGGTTCCCAAAGACATGAGAGGAAACACAACCTCAGTCCCCCACAGGGTCAGAGGTCAAGGGCAGTCAGTGGTGCTGAAAATTGGAAGTCAAACAGAGGGAGCTCAGAGTAGATTCACTGAGGGTGTATTTGAGAACGAAACATTTCAGTGAAGGATAGCATGCCATCAGCTTCCTCCTCCTTCCCTTCACTGGCTCTGTGATCTGTCCTCACGACCTCAGCCCAAAGAAGGTTTCAGAAAAAAACAACTAAATATGGCAGCAGAGAGTTCCAGCTCAAACTCAGTTCTTTCTGTGCCTGAGTCCTCACCTGGGCATCCACCAAGTTGAGAGCCACCACTGCCTCCTATCTTGCAGGTACCCCAGGTAGAAGACAGGTACCATACTCCCAGTCAGGGTGGACTACAGGTGCTGCACCTACCGCGGCCACTGACTTGCTGTGTGATGTTGGCCAAACCCTTCTCTTCTCTGGGCCTCAATTTCCTCATATGACAATGAATGAATGAAAGGGTGATTTATGATCTCCGAGCCCTCATCTAGTGTGGTGGGGCTTTCCTTCCTTAAATTAATACTGGATAATTCCAAATGTGGCCAAAGATAGACATATTTGAAGGAAGAGGATAAGCAGTTTGAGTTGGATGGAATTCCCTTGACACAGTGGGAGGCTTTTCCTGACTCACAACCTGGCATTAGTGCCATTGAGTGGCATTGTTTGATGGGTTCCAGGAGGTCTCTAAGATACATGGTCTGTGCCTTCGCTTGCCCCTACCCCAAGGAATGAGGTCTCTTTAGGGTACTCCGATTGCTTCTGTTGCCAGAGATCACCGGAATCCCAAACCCGGGAGGAGTCCTTCCTGCCAGCAGAAGCTCTCCTGAAGTAAGACATACCTTGAGCTTTGCAGAATGTTTTCAAAAGTATTCTCAGCCCTTCCTCCCATGGAAGGCAGAGCAAGGATTTGAAGCAAAGGATGGGCCCAGACTCTTCCGGCTGAAAAGATCATCAAGACAATCTTGTCCCACCTTTCTGTTTTTCATATAAGACATGGTCTAAGGAGTGAAAAGATGTGCCCAAAGCCACACAGCAGGTCAGCAGCAGAGTTGCAGCCAATAGCCAGGACAGCTAATGACTAGCTATTAGCCTGGTTTTCAGTTCAGCTTGGGTTTCAGAGTCAGACAGATCTGTGTTCAAACCCTGCCTTTACAGTTTACTGGCCATGTGCCTGTAACTTATAACCTCCTGGGACATCTGCCTCTTCACATGTAAAACGGAGATGGTCATATCTCCCAGAGGTTGACAAAATCACATGTGGAAAGTGCTTAGTTTGCACCATGCTTAGAATAAAATAAGTGCCTGATGAAGGTTCACCATCATCGTAACTGGTGTAAACCGTTACTTGTCATTGTCACTTGAGGAGGCAGTCTCAGAGAAATTGAGGCTTGACAACAGTCCCCAGGGGCTCAGGCACCATCCCAGTGGTACCCACCTGCACCCTTAGTAACAGCTTTCCCATCTCTCCGCAGGCTGGTGGAGTTCTACTTCACAGCACCCATTGGCTCCCACTGAAGGGGTGCTGTCCAAGTGCTTGGCTTATAGCAAGGCCGCATCCAACCCCTTTGTGTACTCCTTACTGTGACATTAGTACCACAAAAGCTGCAAGGGGATTCTGAACAGGATCCTTCACAGATGCTCCATCCACTCCTCAGGTCTCACAGGTGACTCTCACAGCCAGAACTTTCTGCCCATCTCTGAGTGAAGGACCACACTCCTGCTGGGGAGTTCAGAATGTGGCAGTGATGATAAGGGAGGGAGGGCCTGGATGCCCCAAGGTAGATACCACCAGCATCAGCCCCTGGCAAGCCCTGCGATTCTGGACCCCTGGCTTGCAGGGGCTCCAGAGCCTGCTTCCTGATTGCTCAAGGGCAGGGGTTGGACTGTTCTTACTTATCACCAAAGGATGATTGTGGACTTTGCCCTGGCCTTCCTTTCTGAGAAGAAGCTCCTTTGAGCTCCTAGACTCAGCTAAGGTCCCACAGGGGATAACAGTCTTGTCACTATCAAGGATGCAGAGAGTTGGTGGCACAGGAGGATGCATGGCGTCCATCTGCTCACTGACCACCGGACGCTGGCTCCATGCTGAAGAAAAGTCTCCAGGGGACATTTCAGTTATGCTGAAAGTGAGGCTGGCAGTGGTCATTTGGCCCCAGATCTAACTCAGTGCCTCTAGTCCATGAGGTGGGGGTGGCTGCTTCGAGCCAAATATTATTCAGCTGGCACTAACGACAGTGTTCTCAGCTGGGAGCCTTGGGCTCTGCGCCAAAGGGGGAAATGTTTAACACCTAGTGGCTGCCCAATTGCTGCTGACCAGTTGTCTTAGAAATGGTAAATTGGTTTCAATTTTTGAAATTGGAAACCCTCTTCCCCCTCCTCTGCCAAAAAAAAAAAAAAGGCTAATGTTTGTGTGTGTAGACAATCTTAGCATGAAAATGGTTTAAATAGGCAGGTGATATGAGTACTAGATTATCTGAAGTCTAACCAAGATTACCTTCTTCTGCTTTACATACCCTGTTGGAGTTCAGTAAAAGCAGGAGGAAGGTGGCTGTTTGGTCTCCCCCTCCCCCCATTTGTGACCTTAATTTGCAGAAAGTTTTTCACCTTGTCTTACGCATCTTGTCCCGCATGTCCTGTGAGATGGATGGGCAAGAACTGAACTGAGAAGGGAGTTAGCCTTGGTTTTTAAGGCCCTGCATCCCATGATGCTGGTGGCTCCACATTCTGGTTTCTGTGAGTCTGTCAGCTGTAAGTAGAGGCTGTCCAAGTTTGTCAAGTGCCATGTACTGATGAGAGAGGGAGGTATTTATAAGCCACCTTAACTGAAATACACATGCCAATTTGTTGGCATTCCCGCATGATTAATAACAAACAAGGTGAATAGACCATGGTTTCTGTCCACCCCATCTTTGTTTACCATTTCACATTGATTTATGAATGCTAAGAGTGGTCACCTCTCAATTCCCCACTTTAAGCAATGGCTCCAGAGTGGGAAGGATGGGGAGCAGTGGGATCAGATGACTCCTTCTCTCCTTCCAGTTCTTCAAGTCCTAACTTTGGAGGTGGAGAGGAGAGGACCTGGTCCAACAGAAAGCAACCAGAAAGAAACTATTGGTTTTTACAGCCAGGCAGCCCCAGTACTTAAAGGCAGAGAAGCGAGTGCATGTCGGCTTAAAATGTTGTCTTATTAGCTCTTAACTCCTCATTTGGAAAACAACTCAGTCTGACCTAGTCTTGTCTAGTTTCAAAGTTTCCATAGAGACTAGAACTGAGACAGATGTAGCTTCCGAAGAAGGTTTGACATCTTCCCCTTGCTGTCAGAGATGTGCTCATACTTGCTTGGGGGAATCAATGGGGTATGTCCCTTCCCAATTTTGTGATCTGAGACATCATGTTGGTAGCTTGAAATTAGCCATGGTGGGAGTTTTTATACTATGAAAATTAGCTGATATGTAAATTGGTCCTTTTCCCCAAAGAGAGTTGGTTGTTAAATATCTACCAGCACACCACTGCCAGACATGACTCTGTGCTACTGAAACAAAATTGCTCCAGTTCAGAGCCCATTTGGTCACTCAAGTTTAAATCACCACAGAGATTTGCTTTTGTAGAGCTTTCTAGTGACAAGCTGTTTACCTTCCATTATCCCAGACCCAAAAGTACCACTGGCATTGAAAGCAAGCAAGGAGCAGAGACAATACACACAATTGAACCTCACAGGACTATCTCCCTTGGCACACAAATAATTTTTTTTCTTCACTCAGACCTTTGGGAAAAACAAATATGTTTATCGTTGGACAAAAGGGGAGTAGTGGCCCAGTGGATGAGGTCAGTAGACAGTCAAATTCAAGCAGCAAATATCCTTTCATCATTATTGGTTTGGAGGAATGACTATGGCAAATCTTCTGCTTGTCTTATACTGGATAGGCAACATGACTTTCCTGGCAGTAACTAAATCTCTTTCACCCTCTTCTTTAGCCAAAAAGTGAGACCTGTCACCCATGATACCACATTCCCTGGAAAGATGCTTTTCGTAATTTTCACTGTACCTCTAAAACTGCTTAAAGGCAATACAACCTGTTGTATTGGCATCATGTAGAAAAAAACTCCAGGTGGGTCCACTGATTAGATGTTTTCATTTTTCGGACACAGGCATTAAAATTTAAAGGGAAGCAAGAAGAAACTTGTTGCACTGCCAATCATCCTCAACTAAGTCTGCTAGAATCACCTTTAGACAAATGTTCATTTTTTAGCTATAGACAGTCTATAAAACTCACCCCTGGCTTTTTATTACCAATTGTATTATCTACCTCATTTTGGTCATTAATTTATCAAATGTAACATTTTTTTCTCAGGTATAACACATAGGAACATCAAGATTTTCAGTACCGAAGTCAGAGGGCCTAATGTTACTTGCTTAACTCCAGTCCAGCGGGGGGCTCTGACATTTAAGGCCTACACTCTGGGGAGCAGTTGGACTGAGTGAACACATTTAAAGAAGCTTGAGAATGAATCCCATAGAGGAGAGGCTTTTAAATTCCTAAGTCCACATGTAGGGCTTAGTTCTTAGTCCTGCACAATCAGAATTTGCTTTTTTAAAATCACCCTGCAACTGTTCCAGCTTTTCCTTAGGCCCTTTCCTGCAGAAGGGCAAGGGGATTTTGGAGCCTTAGAACTCCTGCAGGGACAATCCACTTACATGCGTGCTGTGGCACTTGTGGTTTGTGTCTCTTGTGGTCAGCTCCCCTCTCAAAGATTCCTCACCAACAACCTGCCTGTTTTTACATAGAAACCAGGTTGGGGGGGCGGGAAGTTGACTTGAGTCATCTCAGACCAAATGTAGATTCTTCCAGGACTCAGCTCCATCTCCTGTCACCATGAGCAATAAACCTCTCTCCTTGTGCTTGTGAAATTAGTTTTCTTTTTCATGGTGACTCCTTTTTGGGAGATGATGAAAAGAATGGGTCCAGGTGTATGTTCTGGTTGTCACACTTTTGCAGATAGATGAGGCCTTCACATGGCCATGAGGTGACCCTGTTAGAATGTAAATCAAATGCGGCATAAACTCATTTGCCTGATTTTAATGAGGCTATTTCATCAAGTTCCAGAAACCCTTTGGATTGGCTAATGTCCTTTGGAGTGTGAGTTCCATGGGAAAAAGAGGTCCTGGATGAATTTTGGGTCTCTTGTGTCCGGAATATGGGGCCATTGACTCTTAAACTTTACTATCCACAAGAGTCACCAAAGTCGGTTGTTTGAAATGCAGATTCCAGCATCCCTTCCTCAGAAGTCAGTCTAAGCAGGTCTAGGCAGGACCTGGGTTTCCACATTTTCAATCATCAACGCCCGAGTAACTGACATGGTGGTATTCAAACTACTACCTAAGAAAAAATGATCTTAGACCCTTGGATAAGTGTTTATAGATAAGTTCTATAGAAAACCGGGTGTTTCTAAATATCTAAGTTTCAAATAGTCTTGTATCTTTCCCTAATTCTCCAGACACTTTAATCTCCAGCTTCGTTTAAGGGCTGGGGCATTTTGTTCTCAGAGGGACAAAACTAATCTCTCCATGAAATTCTAAAAGTCCATCTTTAGTCCTTTCAGCAGGGCTCCCAGTATGTGAGCATGAGATACATCTGGGGTGCTGGCAGCAGACAGACACACTTGCTAGCTCAGAATCAGGCAGTCTTGCTAGAAGGGAGTCAAGGTATACAGGGGGTTTCCCTTGGGACATTTGCTTGGGGCAGCCTGTCTGCAGGACATAATAACATCTGATAACTCTGTCACTACCCAGAGCTTGTCCCACCCTCTTCCCACCCAGCCTCATACTTGGGGAGCTGATCCAGGCAAAGGCAGGGCAGGGAGAAAAAGTTTTGGATGTCAGTCTCTCGATGGCTCCCAGCTTCATTCGGTGGGGCTGACCATGCCAGGCCCTCCGAGAGCAGCTAGTAATAGAGACTGTGGTCCTAACAGTTGGTGAGTATTGAGTGAAGACTAGAGCCAAACTAGTGTCTAAGTGCTTTGG
>NW_006951061.1:0-663 GCF_000164805.1 Carlito syrichta | reverse complement strand
TGCATGATGTCACTTATATGAAGACTCTAAAATAAATAAATAAATAAATAAATAAAATAAATAAATAAATAAAATAGAGAGAACCAAACAGAGGTTACACAGAGGTCTAGCATAATGGGATTGGGACAGGGAGATGTAAGTCACAGGATACGAAATAGCAAATATTTCAGAGTCAAGTCTAGAGAGCTAATGTACAACAGGATAACAATAGGAGATAAAAGTATGCACATGGGATTTGTGCTAAATGAGCAGATTTCAACAGCTCTTGTCCCCCTACAAAATGGGCAACTATGTGAAATGAGGAATATGTGAGTTTACTTCACTACAGTAACCTTTTTACTGTCTACATGGAACCTATAAAATCATGTATGCCTTAGATACACTCAGTAAAATTTTGTTTTACAAATTGTTTAAATGTTTCAAATACTCTTTTTTTTTTTGAAAGCAGGATTTATTGAGAGGACAGAAAAGCTCCCACAGTGGGAGGGGACATGAAGGAGTTGCCCTTTCAAAGACTCTTAACCCCTTTTGCCAGAATGCTCATCTAAAAGGTTGTACAATTTTATATGTTCACATTGTACCTTGATCAACTTTGAATTTTTTTCATCATGATCAATTTGGTAATTGATCATTGCTGTTTCAATAGCTACTTCTTTAGTTAGT
>NW_006951060.1:3724-5299 GCF_000164805.1 Carlito syrichta | reverse complement strand
AAATATCAGTCAGTTGAGAATTTGAGGATTTCATTCTCTGTCCTAATCCATTGGCCTATGGACCTATTCTCGTACCAATACCAGGCTGTATTGATTACAGTAAACATATAGTAAATTTTGAAGTGTGCAACTGCGATAGCTCCTGCTTTGTTTCTTTAAGTAAGATTATTTTGTCTATTCATTATTTTTTATGGTTTCATATGGATTCTTTATTGTAATTTCCAGGTCAGAGAAGAATGATGTTAGCTTGAAGGCTATTTCATTGAATATGTAGATTGACTAAAAGGTTAATTTTTACATTAAAAGAGGTAAATAAAGTCAGGGAAATAAGAATGTTAAATTTTTATTGATGACATCAGCCTCAGAACTTTGACATCATAATGGGAGGGACCTTGACTACTGAGCAATCCTTAGGCTTCAAGAACTTGTGTACATTGCTCTGCCAAATGTGGCAGACATAGTGGATTTCATTCCCAAGAAGTGAAGAGAAACATGTGTTCACACCTATCCAAAAGTTTCTCCAGGGATAAGTGACCATTCAAGAATCCTCTGAATGAGGTAGTCTTTTTTTTTTAAAGCAGTGTTTATTGAGAGGACCGAGAAACTCCCAACCTGGAGGGGACATGAGAGAGTATCCCAAGAGGTAGTCTTTTATTATTATGGTCACGGAGTCCGGTTGAGACTTGGTTATAGTACAACCAAATTATATTTAGCACTTTAGTTTTGAAACATTTGAATATTTTTTGGATTGAGTAACAGCCTCTGATTAGTTTTTCCTTCAGGGTTGAGCATTTCTTTTGTTAAGATCATAATCAATTTTCAAGAATTTTCAATTATCTAAATTTGTATACTAACGCAGAGCCCAAATACTTACTACTTTGTAAATTTCCATGTTATTTTAGTTTATATAAATTAGGACCCCAAATTCTCTTTTTTCTCTGAGCCTCATTTTAAATGCTTGGTGATTAAAATATCAGATGATTCGGATACCATGTTGCAGAGTACAGCATTATGACTTATATAGAGAAAATACTATATATTTGAATGGAAATAATCTTTTAAAAATATAAATTGGGTTAAAATATAAGGGGAATATAGTTTTATATTTCCTTCAAATATATAAGGGAAACTTTTCTCTAAGAATTGCACATTTGTAACATTTAATCAAAATTAACAAGCAGAAAATACAGAGTGCACCAAAAAAATGTACACAAATTTTAAGAATGGAAAAAGCGGTATTAAATTACGATTCTCTTTTATTTTCTAAAATTTTAAAGATTTATTATGCATTCTAACTTTTGAATAGTACATAGGTACACTGAATCTCAAGGTTCAGTTTTCTAAGTACAATATAGATCTGGAATCTCAACAAGTTTCAATTTAGGCGGATAAAACATTCTGAATTTATGTGAGAAACACTGTAGCTGTCAATTTTGAAGGCAGAATTATACCATGTCTTCCAAACTGTTAAATGGAAAAGGAGTTATCATTGGAGTATTATACAATACTTAAAAAATCAATCCCTGCATAATGAACATTTCTGGGCCCAACCCTGAATTGTAACAATTTTTAAGG
>NW_006951060.1:0-3446 GCF_000164805.1 Carlito syrichta | reverse complement strand
TCAAGTTCAGCTCATCAGTGAGAACATGTGGAACTCTGTTCTTTGTTGTGATAATTCACTGAAAATGACCTACATCATATCTATCAAACGTTCTTCAAAATCCTTCTATCTGTCCATTTTTACAGCAGAATAATATTGCACTGTTTATATATCACAATTATTTTATCCATCCCAGTTCGATGGGCAACTTGCTTGGTACAATGTTTCTTTGCAATCGTGATTAGAGCTGCAAAAAACATACTGGTGCAGGTATCTTTTTGGTAAAAGGATTTCAGTTCCTCCAGGTATATTCTCTACAGGTTAATTACTGAGTCACAATGTAGGTCAAAATCTTGTCCCTTTACAAACCACCACACAGTTTGCCAAAGATGTTGTTCTACTCTTCAGTCCACATGCAGTGCATAAGCATTTATTTCTTCTCAAATCCAGACCTGCATTTATTATTGTTTGTTTTATTAATGATGGATAGTCTTACAGGTGTTATGTGGTATTTCAAATTGTTGCATTTGCATTTCCATTTGAGGCTGAGACAGGCTGAGCAATTTTCATGAGTCTGCTGCTTTCCCGGTTCTCTTCTTTTTTTTTTTTTTTGATTTGGAGTCTCACTCTGTCGCCCAGACTGGAGTGCAGTGGCCACTCCCGGCCACCGCAGCCTCGCCTGCTGGGCTCCGGTGATCCTTCTGCCTCAGCCTTCCAAGTACCCGGAATTACAGGCATGCACTACCATGCCCAGCTGATTTGTTTTTATTTTATTGTAGAGATGAGGTCTCGCCTGCCCAGGCGGGTCTCAAACCCGCGGGCTCAGGCAATCCACTCACCTCAGCCTCCCAAAGGCATGGGAAAACAGGCTGAGCCACCGAACCCGGCTTCCAGTTCTCTTCTTATGAAAAGTGTCCAATCAAGTGTTTTGCACACTTTTCAAAGGGAATGTTTGTTTGATTTTTCTGCGTGTTTGAGTTTCTTCTAGATCATAGATGTTATGCCTTTTTACAGATATATAGGCGGAGAATCGTTTTTCCAATTCTGTTGGAAGTATCTCTGCTCTTCTTATGGTTTCTTTTGTTTTGTAGAAGTATATTAATTTGATTATCCCACTAATCTAACTGACTACTTAAGGCGTGTGTATTTAGGGCTACGAAGATGAAGTAGTTTATGGTTCCAGTTTCCCTAATGGTGTCGCCTGCGCTTTCTAAGATTATTATAATTTCGTGTTTTAGGTTTAAGTCTTTGATCCATTTAGAGTTAATGTGTATGGTGATAGATGGGGTGCTGATTCAATCTTCTGCATGTTGTCAGCCTTTTCCCAGCACCATTTACTGAATATGTTCTCCATTACCCAGTGGGTCATGGAGGATTTTTCCAAGATGAGTTGGTTGAGAATTTGATGATTTCATTCTCTGTCCTGATCCATTGGTCTGTGGACCAATTATTGTACCAACACCAGACTGTGTTGATTACTGTAAACTTATAGTAAAGTTTGAAGTCTGGAACTGTGATAGCTCCTGCTTTGTTTCTTTTGATAAGATTCTTTTGGCTATTCATGATCCTTTATGGTTTCATATGAATTTTTTTTGTAATTTCCAGTTCTGAGAAGAATGATGTTAACTTAATGGTTATTTCATTGAATCTGTAGATTGACTAAATGGCTAATTTTTACATTAAAAGAAGTAAGTAAGTCAGAGAAAAAAGCACGTCAAATTATCATTCATGACATTAGCCTGAGAATTTTTGACATCATAATGGAAGGGTCCTGATCCATTGGCCTATGAACCTACATTGTACCAATACCAAGCTTTGTTGATTACTGTAAACATATAGTGAAGTTTAAAGTCTAGAACAGTGATAACTCCTGCTTTGTTTCTTTTGATAAGATTCTTTTGGCTATTTTTGATTGTTTATGGTTTTATATGAATACTTTTTTTTTGAGTTGGAGTCTCACTCTGTCACCCAGACTGGAGTGCAGTGTCTGCTCCCGGCCACCACAACCTCGAGCTGAGGGGCTCCGGTGATCCTTTTGCTTCAGCCTTTTGAGTAGCGTGAATGACAGGCATGTGCTACCACACTCAGCCGATTTTTAAAATTTATTGTAGATATGAGGTCTCGCTGCCCAGGTGGGTCTCGAACCCGTGGTCTCAGGCAATCCACTCACCTCAGCCTATCAAAAGGCATGGGAATACAGGCTGTGCCACCGAGGCCAGCTCATATGAATTCTTTATTGTAATTTCCAGATCTGAGTAGAATGATGCTAACTTAATGGTTATTTCATTGAATCTGTAGATTGACCAAAAGGCTAATTTTTAAATTAAAGAGGTAAGTAAAGTTAGGGAAACAAGCATGTCAAATTGTCATTTATGACATCAGCCTCAGAACTTTGACATAATAATGGGAGGGACCTTGACTACTGAGCAATCCTTAGGCTTCAAGGGCTTGTGTACAGTGCTCTGCCAAATGTGGTAGACATAGTGGATTTTATTTCCAAGAAGTGAATAAAACCATGTGTTCACACCTCTCCAAAAACTTCTCCAGGGATAAGTGACCATTCAAGAATCCACTAAACGAGATAGTCTTTTTTATTTTGTAAAGCAGTATTTATTAAGAGGACAGAGAAATTCCTATAATGGGAGGAGAGCTGAGTGAGTTGCCCACGAGGTAGTGTTTTATTATTAGGGTCGCTGATCCTGTTGGAGCTTGGTTATAGCACAACCACTACTATTTTAGCACTTTCTTTAGCTTAGAAACATTTGGATGTTTTTAGTGGTATGTAACAGCCTTTGAACTGTTTACTAAAAGGATTTGAATATTGCTTTAGCTAAGATTATCGTCAATTTTTCAGAATTTACAATTATCTAAATTTTTATACTAATGAGGAGCCCAAATACTTACTACTTTGTAAATCTCATGTTACTGTGGTTTATGTGTATTTGGTCCCAAATTCTCTTTTTTCTGTCTGCCTGATTTCAAAGGCTTGGTGATTAAAAGTATCAGAGTAATCAGATACTTTGTTGCAGAGTACATCATTATGTCGTAGGTAGAGAAAATACTAGGGGATTCAATGGGAATACTCTTTTAAAAATATGAATTGGGTTAAAATGTGAAGATAATATGATTTTATATTTCCCTCAAATATATAAGAGAAACTTTTCCTTAAGGATTGCACATCTGTAACATTCAATCAAAATTAACAAGTAGAAAATACAGAGTCCATCAATAAAATGTACACAAATTATAAGGATAAAAAAGTTGTACTAAATTACGATACCGTTTTATTTTCTAAAATTTGTAAGAGTTAGTATGCATTCTGCCTTCTGAATAGGGCTTACGTACACTGAATGTCAAATTTCAGTAATCTAAGAATGATATAGATCTGGAATCTCAAAAACTTTCAATTTAAGCAGAATAAAACATACAGAATTTCTGTGAGAAACACTGTAGTTGTCAATTTTGAA
>NW_006951059.1:0-1097 GCF_000164805.1 Carlito syrichta | reverse complement strand
TGCAAAGCCAAAGAAACCATCAAGAGAGCAGGGAGACAGCTTACAGACTGGGAAAAAGTCTTTGCCAACTCTAGGTCTGACAAAGGCTTAACATCGTGGATCTACAAGGAACTGAAACGTACTGAAAAGAAGAAAACAAACAATCCCATTATAAAATGGGCAAAAGACATGAACAGACACTTCACAAAAGAAGACATTCGAGCAGCCAACAAACACATGAAGAAATGGTCAACCTCACTAATCATCAGGGAGATGCAAATCAAAACCACACTGAGATACCACCTAACTCCAGTCAGAATGGCAATTATCAACAACTCAAAAAATAACAGCTAAAAGTTCTAAAAATTGACCTTCCATATGACCCTGCAATCCCCCTACTGGGAATATAACCTGAAGAACACAAATCACTCTATAAAAGAGATACCTGCACACATATGTTTATCGCTGCATTGTTCACAATAGCAAGAACCTGGAAACAACCATGCTGCCCATCAAAAGAGGACTGGATTAAAAAATGTGGTACATATGCACGATGGAATACTATGCAGCCATAAAAAAGAACAAAATCATGAATTTCGCTGCAACCTGGATGGAACTAGAGTCTATAATACTGAGTGACCTCTCACAAAAACAAAAATCCGAATATCACATTTTCTCACTCATATAATGGACCTTGAACATCCAATGCAATACTATGAGAAAATGACTGATGGTACTGGGAAACTATGGGGGGGAGGGGGATGGGATTAACAGTAGCAAATATCTGTCGAGGGATGGGAAAACACTTCTTATCTACAGGGTGCCTGAATGAAACGTCATTGTACACCTACCCTTAACTGTACCCCACAAAACCATAATAAAAACTACTGATTAATGAAAAAAAAAAAAAAAAGTGGTTTGTCTCTGAGCAAATGAGAACATGCCCCTTCAGCTCTCCAGGTGCTTTTTACTCATGAAATGATGGGTTTGTTTGCTCTTTTTTATTTGGGAACTCAAAACAGAATTTGACATTCACATGCTAATAGGCTGTAAGTGGCTACTGTTGTGGATGTTGATAGCTTTATTGAGCAATTTTAAATTTGAAAGCAAAATTAATG
>NW_006951058.1:0-841 GCF_000164805.1 Carlito syrichta | reverse complement strand
AAACTAAAATAACATGGAAATTTACAAAGGTAGTAACTATTTGGGCTCTGCGTTAGTATACAAATTTAGATAATTGAAAATTCTTGAAAATTGATTATGATCTTAGCAAAAGAAATGCTCAACCCTGAAGGAAAAACTAATCAGAGGCTGTTACTCAATCCAAAAAATATTCAAATGTTTCAAAACTAAAGAAAGTTCTAAATATAATTTGGTTGTACTATAACCAAGTCTCAACCGGACTCCGTGACAATAATAATAAAAGACTACCTCTTGGGATACCCTCTCATGTCCCCTCCAGGTTGGGTGTTTCTCGGTCCTCTCAATAAACACTGCTTTAAAAAAAAAAAAGACTACCTCATTCAGAGGATTCTTGAATGGTCACTTATCCCTGGAGAATCTTTTGGATAGGTGTGAACACATGTTTCTCTTCACTTCTTGGGAATGAAATCCACCATGTCTGCCACATTTGGCAGAGCAATGTACACAAGTTCTTGAAGCCTAAGGATTGCTCAGTAGTCAAGGTCCCTCCCATTATGATGTCAAAGTTCTGAGGCTGATGTCATCAATAAAAATTTAACATTCTTATTTCCCTGACTTTATTTACCTCTTTTAATGTAAAAATTAGCCATTTAGTCAATCTACAGATTCAATGAAATAGGCTTCAAGCTAACATCATTCTTCTCTGACCTGGAAATTACAATAAAGAATCCATATGAAACCATAAAAAATAATGAATAGACAAAATAATCTTACTTAAAGAAACAAAGCGGGAGCTATCGCAGTTGCACACTTCAAAATTTACTATATGTTTACTGTAATCAATACAGCCTGGTATTGGTAC
>NW_006951057.1:0-877 GCF_000164805.1 Carlito syrichta | reverse complement strand
TTACTAGCTGGGTGACCCCATTTCTACAAGAAGAGATAAGAATGCTTGCCTTTAAACAGGATAATGGAGAGAACGAACAAAGACAGTATCAGGCATACAGCCTGTAAAGAAAATACAGACCACATATTCTAAGTCCTAAGTCCATTGCAGACCACTTAGCAATCTTCACACTATTTCTGTTATATATGTGCTTATGAACACATACACTCATGTATTTTTATTATGATAGATGTATGCATATATTGCTATAATATATGTATGTATATGTACATGTATGTTTATATACAACATGAATGATTTCTGCTCTTTGATTTTCAAATATTTTCTTTGGATGTCAATTTTTCTTTCTGGATTTGGGTCTAAGCATTAAAAAGTAATCTAGCTCCCCCAAATCTTAGTATCTATTTATTTACTTATTTATTTTAAAAGAGTGATTCATTTTTGAGTCCATGTGCTATATTTCTGATTCATAATTGTAAATGAAGAGAAATGTCTAAAAGTAATATGCTTGGCTGGGCTCGGTGGCTCAGCCTGTAATCCCATGCTTTGGGAGGCCGAGGTGAGTGGATTGCCTGAGCCCGTGGGTTTGAGACCCACCTGGGCAACTTGGCAAGACCTCATCTCAACAATAAATCAAAAATTAGCCGGGCATGATAGAATGTGCCTGTAATTCCAGCCGCTTGGAAGGCTGAGGCGGAAGGATTGCCGGAGCCCAGCAGGTCGAGGCTGCAGTGGCCGGGAGTAGCCACTGCACTCCAGCCTGGGCAATGAAGTGAGACTTCAATTCAAAAAAAAAAAAGTAATATGTTTATTTACAGTTCTACTCTAACACACATAGAAAATAAGAAAATTAACTTACCAGGCACCAGTAACGTCT
>NW_006951056.1:0-1018 GCF_000164805.1 Carlito syrichta | reverse complement strand
CAAAATCATTTTCCCATGAATTTTGTTTATCAATTAGATGAAAACACCATAAAAAGTTTTAGTCATTTTTAATATCTATTGGATTACTAATTTGGGCTCTCAGAAAGAACTATGGAAAACTAAAACAATGAATGAAAAAATGGAAGTAGCAGGACAATTGTAATTTCAGGCGTATAAAGGGATATATAATTTATTATGACATTTGAAAAGCATATAAATCTTTTCCAAAAAGTCTAGAAGCAAATAAACAATGCTAAACATTGAAAAGGTTCAAGGATAGTAACTATAGACAAAGATAGCAGAGCAGAAAGATTTATGATTTATAGTATAAAATAATGAGTTTTCTCAAGGCAATCTGGAAGGCGCCTCCTGGACAAGGCTGAGCAATTCCCTGAACTTCCTATAACAACAAAAAAGGCTACAAAAATGTTAAATGCAACCAATAAAAGACGTGGTAGTATGCTTTTTAAAAATGTCCTCTACTACTTACTCAAGTAGTAGCAAACATTCTCTAGTTTATTCGGTAAGAAAAATTGTATGTCTCATCAGCAATTTAAGTAAAGAAATGTAAATTGGCAAATTAATCATATTCATTTCATGATGATAGTCATAGTTACATTTAGTAAAAGCTCTGGGAACTAAGTGACCAATCTGATAATGTCAACAAAACCTGATAATGTTGATGATTTGGACAGTGAAAAAATTCTAACAAATGTGCCCCCTGGAGAAAAAAAAAGGAGTTACATGCCACCTTTCCTGAGTTTGGCATAAGAATAAAGATTTATCGGCTGCATCCTCTATGAACTTTAAATAAATGTTTTAGAAAATTTAAAAGCATTTTTATGAATCATATTTCTTCCATTTAAAATTGAATAGAATTTTTCATTTAGCATACTGCATATATTGTTTAATAGTTGTATACCACATATTTATTTTTCTTCAACTTTTTTATTGTTATTATAAAGATGTGGGGGTACAATTTAGGGTTAGGTATACAAACGTTGATTATGGAGGTACC
>NW_006951055.1:0-700 GCF_000164805.1 Carlito syrichta | reverse complement strand
TAAAACTTAATTCAATGACATTTTAACCTAAAACCTAAATCTGATTGTCTATTATGTGGAAACTACCTACGTCTCCAAACCTGCCATGCCACTTAAAACAATGAATTGCACAGTTGTCATGACAGCAGCCGGGGACTGAAGCAAGTTGAAAGTTACTGCATGTACAAAAACCAAGAACGTTCTGCTTGACCAAAGGCAACATAATAAAACTATTATCACAGTTATAACGTCTAATCTTAACCCCAAGTGAAACTACATACTGGAACAAAAGCTTATCAATCAGTTTACCAGGAAATAACAGCTAAAAATTTTAAGAAAAACAGTTTAGAAAGAAAAAGAGATATAAAATAATTCTGCTGTGCATTTTTCATAGGATATAATAAGATTTTATTTTAGGCTGTCACTTCCTAATATTGAAAATTCTGTTGTCTTATAATACACTGGTTACTATTCATATGTACACACTTGATGTTATATCCTTGTCTCAGAGGCGACCTTCTGAATAGGCCTTCATAGGCCTCAGCTGTGTGGTTACAGATGTTGGCTCCCAACAGGTGATGTTATCAATTTTGATTCTGCTCCATTTCTAAGGAGGTATGAACTTAGTTCTGCAGTCATCAGGGGAGGGATTATTACAACCCCTAGCCTAGGGCTTTCACACACAGTCACTATGGATGCTCATTATCCTGTATGTTGCCCT
>NW_006951054.1:0-941 GCF_000164805.1 Carlito syrichta | reverse complement strand
CTGCGGACATTACTTCCTCTGCAATCCCATTTTTCATGATCTAAAGCCAGTCATCCTGTGAACACACTATGTGCAGTTTAGAATCTGTACATTTCTGATGATCTTGGAGACAGGATCTGGCACTAAGGCCCAGCCTGGTGCCCATGGTAATGACTGTTGTTCATTGCCAGGCTCGAAATCGCAACTTCCATTGATCGTCCCGCCTCAGCCTCCAGAGTGGCCAGTACAATGGCAACCTCGACCCCAGACCCCCTGTTTAGATGGGTGAGGAGATGGGGTCTCCCTGCATGGCCTGGGCTGGCTTGGGCTCCTGAGATCCAACCATTCTCCTGCCTCAATCTCCCAGAGTGCTGGGATTCCAGGCTTGTGCTGCCTTGCCAAGCCTTCTGGTTCATTTTTGATGAAGGATGAATGCCAGGCTTGGGGGCTCAGACTTGTTATCCCAGCACTTTGGAAGGACAGGTCAGTGACTGGCCCGAACCTATGGGCCAAGAAGCACCCAGACAACATGGCAAGACCTCGTCTCAACTCTCCTTCCCAAATGATCTGGGCATGGTAGCATGCACCTGTCATTCCGGATAGTCAGAAGGTCAGTAAAACGCTTGCTGGAGCCTGGCGGGCTGAGGCTGTGGTGCCCAGGAGTGAGCCCCTGACCTAAAACCTGGGTGAAGGAGTGAGACTCCGACTCAAAGATAAAAAATAAAAAAGAAACAAAAGAAAAGCATACATTTGTGTATGGAGTTGGGATCATTGTGAACAGACAGAGATCATTTGAGAAGGAGGCCCCAGGCCTTTGCCTAGAGTTCCCAAAAGTGGATTGCAGACATTCAGGTTGTGGTTTTGGGAGGATGAGGAGGGGGACTTCTGCAGCCCGGGAATTTGAGACCAGCCTGGGCCAAATAGCGAGACCTCATCACTCCTCAGAACACAAGCACTGGAGT
>NW_006951053.1:0-837 GCF_000164805.1 Carlito syrichta | reverse complement strand
GTGTGCATGTGTGCATATATATGTGTGGGCATAGGTCAGCGTATATGTGTATATGTATGTTTGTACATGTATGTAGTGATACATGTATATATGTACATGTATTTGTGTTTGTGTATATTATGTGCTTAGATGTGTATATATATGTATGTGTGTTTCTGTGTGTTTGCATATATGTACATGTATGTATATATGTGCATAACTGTATGTATATAGCTATATGTATGTGTACTTGTGTGTATAGACATGTGTGTGGGTATGCATGTGTGTATGTGTGTATATGCACGCACATGTGTAAGTATATATGCACGTGTGTGTAGAGTGCTCCATACCTGTTTCTCCACATACTCATTTGCTTTGAAATCCCATGTTTTATTTCAAGCCTATAGCAATAATTGCTCTGAGAATGGGTCACAGGCTTTGCCTGTCCACCTGGAGGTCCATGTCACCTGGGAACAAGGCCACATCTTCTGAATGCTGAGGTGGTAACATGGAGCTTGGTGCAGCTGGCAGGGGCTCTGAGATCACAGCAGTTGACTCTCATCCAGACAGCAAGTGGCACCAGAGGGAAGGAGTGAGCTGAGGGCCCGTGGGGTGGGTTGGGGTCTCAAATCTGAAGGGAGACAGAGTCACGAGGCAAATTGAGGAGCCAGGGACTGAGAAGAGACCCCGTGGGTCTGGCCTGATGGGACTAAGGGATGAGGCCAACAGAGAGAGCAAGCCTCCATTCCCTACCCAGAAAGGTGCTCTCATGCCATCAAGGCATCTCTGCACCACTTTCCTACAGTCACTGCCAAATCTGCCCTCCACCCAAGATCAGCTTCTGAGGTCAGGGCCCAT
>NW_006951052.1:0-512 GCF_000164805.1 Carlito syrichta | reverse complement strand
TAGTAAATGTTTTCTGATGGTGATTCAATTTAGAGTAATTCTACAAGTATATAATATAGGAACATTTTACAAATTAAATAATTAGGCCGAGAATAAAAATCTTATTAATTTTATATAAAACTAATTTTACAATATTTATATAAAGAAGTGCATTTCTTCAAAATGGTACCTATCACGGTTTTAATTGTTATGTCTGATAATTTTAGTTTACAAAATTTTTATGCCATCATCCCTTTGTGAGAATGTATATCCAGATCTTATGTTCTATTAGCGCATACGTTCTTTAGAATTCTATGTTTCTATTATATGGTATCACAGTCAATTAAATGACTAGTAAATGTTTTCTGATGGTGATTCAATTTAGAGTAATTCTACAAGTATATAATATAGGAACATTTTACAAATTAAATAATTAGGCCGAGAATAAAAATCTTATTAATTTTATATAAAACTAATTTTACAATATTTATATAAAGAAGTGCATTTCTTCAAAATGGTACCTATCACGGTTT
>NW_006951051.1:0-780 GCF_000164805.1 Carlito syrichta | reverse complement strand
TATCAAACGTTCTTCAAAATCCTTTCTATCTGTCCATTTTTACAGCAGAATAATATTGCACTGTGTATATATCACAATTATATTATCCATCCCAGTTCGATGGGCAACTTGCTTGGTACAATGTTTATTTGCAATCGTGAATAGAGCTGCAAAAAACATACTGGTGCAGGTATCTTTTTGGTAAAAGGATTTCAGTTCCTCCAGTTATATTCTCTACAGGTTAATTACTGAGTCACAATGTAGGTCAAAATCTTGTCCCTTTACAAACCACCACACAGTTTGCCAAAGATGTTGTTCTACTCTTCAGTCCACATGCAGTGCATAAGCATTTATTTCTTCTCAAATCCAGACCTGCATTTATTATTGTTTGTTTTATTAATGATGGATAGTCTTACAGGTGTTATGTGGTATTTCAAATTGTTGCATTTGCATTTCCATTTGAGGATGAGACAGGCTGAGCAATTTTCATGAGTCTGCTGCTTTCCCGGTTCTCTTCTTTTTTTTTTTTTGATTTGGAGTCTCACTCTGTCGCCCAGACTGGAGTGCAGTGGCCACTCCCGGCCACCGCAGCCTCGCCTGCTGGGCTCCGGTGATCCTTCTGCCTCAGCCTTCCAAGTACCCGGAATTACAGGCATGCACTACCATGCCCAGATGATTTTTTTTTTATTTTATTGTAGAGATGAGGTCTCGCCTGCCCAGGCGGGTATCAAACCCGCGGGCTCAGGCAATCCACTCACTTCAGCCTCCCAAAGGCATGGGAAAACAGGCTGAGCCACCGAA
>NW_006951050.1:0-764 GCF_000164805.1 Carlito syrichta | reverse complement strand
TGGTCATTACAGATCCCCAGGAACATTCTATTCTCTTGATAGTTGTAATCGAAGACCTGGCCCAAATATCCTTTTGTGTCTTATGAACATCTAGGACCATAATCAGGTACCCCAGGAATCAAATGACATATTGGTACAAAATCCCTCAACTCAGGTTACCTAAAACTATAGAAATTTATTGTGGTCGGGCTGGTGGGAATTGGGACATGGGTTTAGGAGAGTCCACATTTTGGGGAGGCCTTGTTAAGGGGAACCAGGAATCTTGGGTTCCAGTTCCCCAATAACCTTATGGGACTCTGTCTCTTGATATCCAAACAACTGGAATTCTAGGTCACCAGGAAATATATCAGCACCTTGCTGAGAATAAAGCAGGAATCGGGGTAATGGGAGTTCTCACATACAGGAAACTAGATGGCCTTTTGCTAAGGAAGAATAAGGAATTTTGGTTGCACGAGTCCTCAGCCCAAAACTCCACAGGGCGTCTTACTAATAGGTAACCATGAATCAGCTTCTTAATGTAGGAAGAAAGTTTCTACTCATATTACCAATGTGGAACAAGGAAAATCAGTTTGTATGTGACCAACAAACTTCTGGACAGTTGTTAATTTTTCCCTGGCTTAAGATAGATCTCATACCTAGAATCCTAGAGAAATTTTCTAAATGCTAATCAGGAATTTGGAGTCCATGTCCCCACACTTTTTGAAACTAATTCCTATATACGTACCACAAATGTTTCATTACCGATTCCCAGGACCCTGCTCCTC
>NW_006951049.1:0-792 GCF_000164805.1 Carlito syrichta | reverse complement strand
CATTTTTCTTTGAAGTTTGCAAAGTTGTATTTAGCAAAACCATATTTTCACAGAACAAATTGATTCAGGATATACATGACAATATGGGTTGTAAACCGATAACTTCACAAAGAGAGAATGAGGGGTAAGACTGTGAATCAATTACTCTCTTGCACTTATGGGAAAGTGGCTTGTGACTATTTTGTTTTCTCACATCCCTATCTATCAGGTTAGGTGCTTGCAGGTTGAGTTTCAACAAGGAATAATTTCAATTGTTTTTATCCCCTCTCTGCCACATGTCCTGTATATGCTGCACTCTGAGGTCTTCAAAGTCTGCGGCCTCAGGCAGTCTGACCATTATAGCTTTGCTGGACTTTGTCCACCCAGCTCTCTCAGCCTGGCATTTCACTCTGTAAGCTCTATAGCTCTGGTGTCTTATTGACAGTCCTACAACCAGTGTTTCAGTAGGCATTACCCTAGTGAGAGTTCTCCATGGTAATTGCGACCCCACATTTATGCTCGGCATTGCTCTATTGGGAACTCTCTATGGTGATTCTGCACCTACAATAAGTCTTTGGCTGAGCTGCAGGCTTATGATGACATCTTTTGAAATCTGAGTGAATGCTACCAAGCCTTCATGGCTCCTGCTTTCTTCAAGGCTGCAGAGTTAGCACTACACTCACATCGCCAAGTTTTATGGCTTGTATCTTCCAGAGCTGCTAAGGGAGCCACATCTGGAGCTCCTGGAGTCACCATGCACCACCTAGAACAGCTGGGATGCAGGAAGCTATGTCTTGAGGTGGTGTCCTGGGC
>NW_006951048.1:0-364 GCF_000164805.1 Carlito syrichta | reverse complement strand
AAGGTTAAAATTGCAGAATTCTTTAAAAAATATTTTTGGCTGAATCATATGCTGTTGTGCATATATACGTGTGTGTGTGTGTGTGTGTACACATTTTCCTAATCAACATAGATTCCACAAATATTTAGGTTGTTTTCAAGTTTGGCCATCTTGACAAAAGCTGCAATGCCCATAGAGGTTGGAAACTTCTTTTTGGTACTGATTTTATTTCCTTTAGTTATATACCAAGGAAGGGATCTCTGTGTTATGTGGCAGTTTGTTTTTATTTTTCAAAGAATGTTGATAATGACTTTTATATGACTCTGCCAATTTTAAGCTCACCAAAATACAGGATTTCTTTCTCTTCACATCCTTATCAAAAGTT
>NW_006951047.1:0-3512 GCF_000164805.1 Carlito syrichta | reverse complement strand
TCTGAACCACTGTCACGTCTTCTCATTTTTCCTGTCCTGTTTTTTCGACTCTCTCTGTCTCTTTCCTAAGGGAGGTTTCGCCCTCCAAGTCTCTGCGTGCGTGCCTGAGACTGTGCGTGTGTACGGGTGTGCCTTTCGGTGTGAGGGTGGCTGTGGGGTCGGTGATCCGGCTACCGGCTGACAAGAGGGAGGGTGTCTGTGTTCTGAAGGGCTCGGCTTCAACTCTCTCACGGGATGTCCCACACACCTGTCTCTCCAGGCGCCCTGCTGACAGGCATTCAGGGGCCCTGTTGGTCACTCAACCAAGTAGGCTCTTGAAGGCGCCATCTGCACCATGGCCGGCAGGATTTCTATTTTGAAATAGGGTGGCGGATGGGAAGATTTGTTGCCTCTTGTGGTTTTTGAAATCCGAGTAAAGTGAGTGATGAGTCAGATTCTACTTGCAAATTAAAATGTTCACTTATTGTTGTACAGTTCCCTGAGATCCACTCCCCACCACCACTCTATATGATAATGCAAAGCAAAAACACTTCCACACTATAAAACAATCTGAAATAATAACAAAGCAGATAAAACAAAACCCAACTACAAAAAAAACCCAAGAAGACTAAACACACCCACACATGCTTAGTATAAAGTGAATAGAGAAGAACAGCAAAAAGACCAAAGGGGAGAGAATAAGAAAAAAGAGAAAAAAAGGGTGGAGATTCTGGTGGAACTCTCACACATATATTGACACACCCCTTAAATTGTTAAAAATGAATTTTAAAAACCTCAGAAGAACAAAAGAGCAAAAACCAACAACAAAATCAAAGGATGAACACTCAATCATTTATGTAAGCACATAAGCAGCGAATGACCAATTAAAACAGAAAGAAACAGAGAAAGAATGAAAAATTTGGGAGGGGATGTAGGTCAAAGCCTCACATACACATTTTTGCACTTAGAAAAAATATTTTAAAAATAAATAATCAAGCAGTCAGAAAATTTTTTAATTTAAATTATTGAAAATTTTAAAAAATAAAACAGAACAAAACAAAAACAAAGACAAAAAATCCTGTCCTTTTGTGGCAGGCTTTGTAATTGTTCCTCTAATCAGATTTTTCCTGCAGAGCCACCTCTTTCAATCTATCCTCAGGGAATGAAGCAGGGAAAGATGAGGGGCAGTGCATGTGGGTGGGGCTGTAGTCCTCCCCTCCCATTCTCATAAGTCCAGTGAGATCTCCTTTGGGAATATACTGTATAGTCTCTTCCCCAGGTCTGTACTTTCATGAGGTTGCTCCATATATCCTGGAATTGGGTTCTTCTATTACGATTGATGTCCAGGCTCCATCTGGGTTTGTTCCTTTCAGTCATGGCCAGCTGTGTGGGTGGGATGTTCAGAGGACTGCTGGGGAGGAAGGGTTTGGGGCCAGTCCCAGACTCACCACTGATCTTTGGAGTTCTTCCTCGTCCTTTTCTGGCCACGCTCTTTGTCCCACGACTGGATCAGGGTAAGGGGTGGGGCACCTGGAACTCAGCGCTCGTCAGGTTCCTCTGAAGTTTCTGCTTTCAGGATATTTCCTCTGGACCACGATCGAGCCTTGAGTAGTTTATCTGCCATTCACAGAGCTCGGATATCTGGACTCCATCCGCAGCCCCTTCCAGCGCCTCATTAGGTCTGTCTCCTACTTCAGTAGTAAGGGAATCTCTGGGGCAATCGTTTGTCTGAGTCACGGAGGCAACAAGTTGGAGGCTGAGGGGTGGGGGGCGTTGGGCGAAGCAATGCAAATCTCTGCCTGGAAAATGGCTGGGATGGGCGGCTCCTCACCAGACATTTATTCCTCCCTCTGGATTCCCCTGATGTTCTCTCTCCAATAATCAAATCCTGCACACCAGTGAGTCCGGTATGCCAGGTGATGATGTGGGCCAGGTGCCAGGTGCTGGGAATCAGCTGGGTTCAGCAGACTTTTCTCAGTCATGTTCCCACAGGCAGCAGATGTTTCTGCAGCGATTTTGGGTGCTGAGCTCTAATTTCAGGGCGTCGGGGGCTTGCAGTCGCCCTTAGAGGGGTAGCCTAGGGGAAATGCAGCCAAGTATCCCTTCAGACGGACTTTCACGCTCCCACCAGCGTCTGCCTACTCACGCGGAGAGTATTGTCACTTACCTCCATGGAGATTTTTACAGCATGAACTGTCGGCCGTCATCTTAAGATCCGCCTCTAGCATTTCCCCTGATAGATGCTCCAGTGGTTGACCCTCCTCTATAATGAATGACCCATGACTGAGACTCCTCTGTGATAGGTGGCCTAATAGGTTCTCCGGTGATCAGTGCTCCAGTGGCTGGTCCTTTCTATAATGAGAGCCCTGTAACTAGCAATCTTCTATCATGGGTGCTCCAGTGACTGGCTCTCCTCTCTTATCGCCACCTAGTGGCTGATCCTTCTTTATTTTGGGTCTCCTAGTGATTGACCCTCCGCTGGATTGGTACCTTAGTGACTGGTCCTCCTCCTAATCAGTGCTCAAGTTACTGGACCTCCTCTAAGATGGGTTTCTCAGTAACTGTCCCTCTTCTGGGATGGATGACTCAGTGATTGGTCCTCCTGTGAGTAGGGTGCCTCAGTGACTTTCCCTTCTCTGTACTAGTCCCCAGGTGATTTGTCCTTGACTGTGATGATTCACCCAGCGACTGGACATCCTTTTTGATGGGTTTGTCAGTGACTGGCTGTCTTCTGTGATGTTTGTCTCCGTAACCAGCTCTCCTCTTTAATGGGTACCAGATTGACATGACTTTCACTGTGATGAATGCCCCCAATTACTGGCACAGGTGCCTTTTGACTGGCAATATTTGATCGGTGACCCAGTGACTGACCTCCTTTGTGATCTGTGTGTCAATGACTGGCCCTTTTCCATTATTGGTGTGTTCGTGATTAGTCCTCTTTTATAACAAGTGCTCCAGTGATTTTATAACCTCTGTGATGCATGTTCCAGTGACTGGCCTGCTCTTTGATGGATCCCCTAGTGAATGCCCTCATCATTGAAGGCTGTCTCAGTGTCTGGTCCTTCTCAGTGATGGGTGTCCCTGTGACTGGCCCTTCTATTATCATGTACACTATTGACTGACTCCTTTGGCATGGTTACCTCTGTGACTAGCCCTCCTCTGGGATGGATATCTTAGAGACTGGCTCTCTTCTGTGATGGGTGCTTCAGGGAGTGACTCTTCTCTGTGATAAATGCCCCAATGACTTTTTGTTGTCCCAATGACTGGCCCTCCTCTGTGATTGGTGGTCCAGTCACTGGCTCTTCTCTGTGTTAGATGCCCTAGTTACTGGCTCTCCTCTGTAATGTGTGCCCCATTGTTTATGTCTCCAACATAATGTGTGCCTAAGTGACACATTATGGATGTGCTATATTATGGATGCTCCAATGCCTGGGCCTCCTCTGTGATTTCTGTTCCAGTGACTGGCCCTCCTCCAAAATGAATGCCTCAGTTAATAGTTCTTTTTTGTGATGTTAGCCACATAGACTGACCCT
>NW_006951046.1:0-691 GCF_000164805.1 Carlito syrichta | reverse complement strand
GTTAAGTCAGCTGGCTAGCCAGCTGGCTATCTAGTTATGTCAGCTAGTTGAGTCAGCTGGTTAACTGGTTAAGTCAGCTAGTTAATTTAATTTTCTAGTCAACTGACTAGCTATGTAGCTCCCTAGTTACATCAGCTACCTAGACAGCTGGATATCCTATTAAGTCAGTCAGTAAAGTGAGCTGGCTAACCACCTGACTAGGAAGGTAGCTAGAAAATTAAGCCAACTGGTTAGCCAGCTGGCTAGCTAGTTAATTCAGCTAGTTAAGTAATCTGGCTAACCAGCTGGCTAACTAGGTGGCTAGCTAGTTAAGCTAGCTGGCTAACCAGATGGCTGCATAGTTAATGCAGTTAGTTAAGTCAGCTTGTTAGCCAGCAGGCTAGCTAGGTGCCTGACAGTTAAGCTGGCTCATTAGCAGGCTGATCAGCTAGGTGACCCTCTTGACAACCAGTTGACTAACTGGCTGAGCTGCAGAGTTTTTGGCTCTTTAAGCCAGCTGGCTCTCCGACTGTTCAGCCAGCCAAATGGTTATTTAAGCTGGGTGGCTTGCCAGCTGGTCAGCCCACCAGCTAGCTAGGTGGCTGCCAAGATAGCTAGCCAGCCTGGTATATAGCTAGTTATGCCACATGGCTAGCCGTGTAGGTAACCAGTTAACTAGCTAGTTAAGTCAAGTGGCTAGCCAGCTATCCAG
>NW_006951045.1:0-2973 GCF_000164805.1 Carlito syrichta | reverse complement strand
AAAACAACACCAGAAAGGTAGCAGGTAAGTGATGAAGGAAGCAGAATCCACCTGTAAAACGTGTTTATCAATCACTTTCCTTAGTGATGGATTGTGTTCAACTCTAAAACAATTCTTGGGTCACTGCCTTGCTAAACTATGGTGTGGCCATGTGCTCTTTAAGCTATGACCAGGCCCCTTTCTCTCCCTTGGGGAGCTGAATTTCCTCTTTCTCTCTCTCTCCAATTTGCTTTCTAAATAAACTATATATTCTAATCTAACTTCTGTGCAATTCTTTGTATTTTCATGCAGCACTGGATCACACACCAGATACCCACACCCCAGAGGGCCTGACCTAACATTCTGGAGGCCCTGCTGGGAGTGTGACCTAACAGTAACGGTCACATTTTGTTTGATAGCTAGCTGCATAGATAGATACAGCTAGGCATCTTAAAAAAAAAAAAACAAATCTCAATATATTTAAAAGTATTACAATCCCATACATTTACTCATACAAAGATTTCTCTTGTTGAGAAACTTTGGAAATTGATGTAAAATACGTGATTTGGAGACAGCAAAGTCTACGACATATTAGCCTAATAACAAAAATGCTGTTTAAAAGAAAATGAAAAAAAATAAAAACTAAAAAAGAGATGAGTAATAAATTTAAAAATAAATAATTAAAAGAAAAATGATATTTATTTGATAATAGAACATTGTAAAGGAAATTTGTGTGACTGATAATTACATGTTCATTCAGGGAGGTAAGGGAAAACAATGGTTTTTAAAAGGAAACTATGTAAAATCTCATAATTGTTTTGAAATGATTGTCCTTGATTAAAAGTTCAGTAACAAGGATGACATAAATCTGAGGTTGGAAAGGCAGTTGCTGGACAGAAGTCCTTGAAGATGATATTTTTCCATTTTATACACTTACACATCTGTGTAAGTTTGAGATGGCCTTTGTGCAAGGTTGTGCCTTTTGTTGAGTTTTTTGGGATTGTTTTGTGATCAAGCATATACCATGAGAACTCTCTCCTATTTTCAGGGTTTTGTTGTTGTTGTTGTTGTTGTTTATAATGTAAGTGACTACTTATTGTTTCTGATGATTTTAACAAGCAGGATTCCTTAGATATTTTCCCACTAACTTTTCTTGATTTTGATTAAAGTCTCTTCCTAGAAGCTTTTTCATTATCTGGCATTTTGTCTGTTGTATGTGGGAGGTTAGTGTTCTTAGCTTCATCAGACGGCATTAGGCATCAACCCCCCCAAAGTATATCAACATTTGGAAGTTGGATGAGAAATGACATAAGAAGGCCCAAGACCTGTGGGAAGAGCAACAATGGCAAATGCTGAAAATCTAATGACTCTTTAGGAGACCCAGGCAGGAGAACTGCTTCAGTACAGGAGGTTAAAGCTGAAGTGAGTTTTGATTGCTCCACTGCACTCCAACCTGGGTGACAGATCGATATCTTGTTTCTTAAAAACAAACAAACAAATCTAATGGAAAAACTATGCAATTTTATTAAGGGACTCTAAGAAATACCTAAATCAATTAAGAATGATTGAAAAATTTTCTTAAAGATCTAAATTCTTCCTTAATGGATATATAACTTAAATGTAATACAAAACCTAACAGTGAATTTTAGTAAAACAAGACGAGTTGAGTTTGCAAACCACATGGAAGTTTAAAGAGGCATAAAAGAGTACATGGCTAAAGAAAAAATATGGGAAGGTAGAATTTGCCCCACATGAAAGTTATTATAATTAAAATAGTACATTGTAATTAAATAGCTATAGTAATTAAAATAATACATTTTTTGCAAGAAATACATAAATTTGCTACAGAAAAAGAACTGAGATACATGAAAAAGACCCAAAATTTTGTAGCACTTTAGAATGTTAGTATATGTTAGTGTATATATTTATAGAACAATCTCTCCGTCTGTTTTCTTTGTCTCTTTCTTTTTCTTCTTACCTCCTCCTCTCTTTCACTCTTCTTTATAAATACAAAAACAAAGAACTATTTGATAAATTGAACTTAAGAAATATTTATCTATATAAAAGTTTTAAATTAGATCTGTGTCTCAACACTCATACATTTCCTCACCACCAGATGCATTAAGGACATACATTTTATATACAACACTTCAAAATTATTGTTAGAAAATATAGGTGTCTTTTTTGGAAATATATTCTTGGGAAAAAATCTAGTAAAGAAGTTAAAAAAACACTAAGTATAAAAGAAAAGATTGATAAATCTTACTATGTAAAATTAGAAATTTCTCTTCCTTTATAGACACCTTTTAAAAAAGTGAAAGACCATTTACAAAACAGAAATTGACATTACAAATCACAAAGCCAGTAAATAGTGTAAATAAAAGCTCCAATACATTATTTTAAAATATTTTAAACATCTTAGAAAAATGGGCTACTGATATGATAAGGCATCTCACAAAAAAGAAAATAGATACAATGAATAAAAATAAAATATGTAATTACTGATCAAATTAATGCATAGCAAGATTGAAATTAGCTTCTAATTTTACCTCTTCATAAAGTCAATATTGGACCACTGGTTTGCTAAGCATTGGGCAGGCCATTTTATTTAGCTTTGGCCCACTCCCATCCCTGGGGGATGTGAATTTCTCTCACTCTCTATAATTTACTTTCTAAATAAACTGTATCTTCCAGTCCCCCCCCCCCAAAAAAACATCATTGTTAAAATACCTGACAATACCAAGTGTTCAAGAATATTTAGAATATTAGAATATTTTATGTGCTGTCTGTAGAAATGCATATTGGTGCCATCACTTTGAAAAACAATTTGTTGCTGGGCACGGTGACTCATGCCTATAATCCCAACATTTTGGGAAGCACAGAAGAGAGGATTGCCTGAGCCAGGGATTTGAGACCAGCCTGGGCAACTTCCTGCAACCTTGTCTCTACAATAAAAAAATTAAAAAAAAAGAAATAAAGAAAAGAAAAGCAATT
>NW_006951044.1:0-713 GCF_000164805.1 Carlito syrichta | reverse complement strand
GCTTAGATCCTAATAGATTCGTCCTATCCAGCGGTTGTGTGACCCTGAGGGTCATCGGCGCCTGCGACGATCGTGGATAGGCTGCGCCCAGAGCCATCGTGAGACCTGGCGGCATTTCCAAGGAGGGGGGGATCTCTGGGGATTGCCAAGGCAGCACCGCCTCTGCGTTGCTCAAGCTGCCTGGGTAATCCCGTGACCTCTCCCAGGAATTCGGAGCCTTCAGTCTCATGGGCGGTGGGGGGGGTGAGGGGGACGAGGCGGGTTGGAAATCCAGCGCACGGTATGGTTTGCTCCCTGGGACACCCCGCGGTACCCTCCAGCCTCCAGCACGCCAAAATGGTCGCCTCCTAGTTACAGGGATCCGGTAGCTCCGCCCTCTCGCTGCTTGCAGGGGCACTGGGGAGCCATCACAGGGAGACCTGGGTGTCCTTTTCCAGGGCAGCGCCAAAGAAGTCGCAGAGCCAGGGTTCAAAAAGCAGGGTGACGCCAGCCAACTGCAGCATTCCCTGGTCGTGAGGTCTCCCATCCAAAGGCTCCCCCGGAGCGACGCTGCTTAGCATCCTAGGCTGTGGCATCCTGCGCCTTTGTGCCCTGAAGCGGCCTGGGACGGAAGCCTGGATGCGCGCCCTCAAGTACCTGCTGGGCTGGATGCCCCTCAGGCCCACAGGATGCCTATAAGCAGGGCGCCACGGGAGACAGGCGTGCGGGACATA
>NW_006951043.1:0-760 GCF_000164805.1 Carlito syrichta | reverse complement strand
CAACATTAAATCATGATCAAGCTCCCTTTATGTCCGGGATGCTTAGGAGAGTCAGCATTTGGGAATACATAAACACAATTAGTCATATTAATAAAATCGATGAGAAAGACATATAATCTTGTTAATAGATTAAAAAGATGTTGTGAAAATTACAAAAAAATTTACATTTAAAGATCAAATTATGAAGAAGTGTAAAGTATTTCTGAAATACATAAAAATTGTAGAAATAAAAATAATGAAAATACATGATAGGGAAGAGGATCATTAAGTCAATAATCCTCTAATCAGATTATCAATTGAGTCTGATACTGATATACAAACAGTTGTTTGTGTTCTGATGAAAACAATTGTTTTGACACAAAAAAAAAAGACTGAAAGTGGAATACTGCTGGGGAAGTGTGGGGCATACCTCATCAACAAGTGTACCTACATAATGGACTTCTGTATACATAGCCCTGAATTGTACCCCACATCTTAAAAATAAATAAAGATTGAAAAATCAAGGGAATACACAGTTTTAAAGTAGAATAAGATATATATGAAGGCCGGGCATGGTGGCTCATGCCTATAATCCCAAAATTTTGGGAGAAACAGGTGAGAGGATTGATTACCTGAGCCCATAGGTTCAAGAACAGTTTGAACAACTTGACAAGACCTCATCTCTACAATAAATCAAAAAGTTAGATGAGCATGGTGATGTGTGCTAGTAGTTCCAGCTACTTGAATGGTTGAGGTGGAGGGATCACCTGAACCCAGCAGG
>NW_006951042.1:0-870 GCF_000164805.1 Carlito syrichta | reverse complement strand
CCCTGTAATCCATCCCTTCCGTTTGTTTTTTATTTTGAGAGGGGACAAGAGTTTGCAGTTGCCAAATGTTTAGTACGTATTTTTAAAGGTAACCAGCAATCATGTATTCCACATCCCTAGGAAACTTTTGGGCATCTGTCTTTTTGTATATATAGTTTGGAATCCACATCGATAGGAAAAATAAGTACATCTTGCAGAGAACGAAAAGGAAATTCGGTTCCAGGAGTTCTCATTAACCAGAATCTACATGGCCTCTTGATAAAGTTTAATCAGCAATCTGGGATTCTGGTCCATATATCGTTCAGAGCTACTTGTTCCGTAAATACACTAAATTTGTCATTACAGATCCACAAGTTGGGTAATGGGAGTCGTCATATACAGGAAACTACATGACATATTGCTAAGGAAGTATAAGAAATCTTGGTTACATGGGTCCTCAATCCCAAAAACTACAGACCGTCTTCCATCGAGGTAATCATGAATAAGGTTTTTGAAGTAGGAATCTGGGTAATGGGAGTCCTCTCATACAGGAAACTTCACTGCCTATTGCTAAGTAAGAATAAGGAATCTGCATTACTCGTGTCCTCAATCCCAAAAAAACTTCAGTTCGTCTTGCCATGGGCTAAACAAGAATCAGGATGTTTTAACCATGAATCTGGGGAAATGGATTCCTTATACACAGGTAACTACATGACCTTTTGCTAAGAATGAATAAGGAATCTGGGTTACACGAGTGCTCAATCCCAAAAATCTACAGGGCATGTCGCCACATTATTAGGGTGTCTTTGAAAAGGGAACCAAGAATCTTGGGCTCAAATTCCACAAGAAATTTATGGGAGTGTTTCTCTTGATATCTAAGCAACTGGAATC
>NW_006951041.1:0-749 GCF_000164805.1 Carlito syrichta | reverse complement strand
CCAATGGGTGCTGTGAAGTAGAACTCCACCAGCCTGCGGAGAGATGGGAAAGCTGTTACTAAGGGTGCAGGGTGGGTACCACTGGGATGGTGCCTGAGCCCCTGGGGACTGTTGTCAAGCCTCAATTTCTCTGAGACTGCCTCCTCAAGTGACAATGACAAGTAACGGTTTACACCAGTTACGATGATGGTGAACCTTCATCAGGCACTTATTTTATTCTAAGCATGGTGCAAACTAAGCACTTTCCACATGTGATTTTGCTGACCTCTGGGAGATATGACCATCTCCGTTTTACATGTGAAGAGGCAGATGTCCCAGGAAGTTACTGGCACATGGCCAGTAAACTGTAAAGTCAGGGTTTGAACATGGATCTGTGTGACTCTGAAACCCAAGCTGAACTGAAAACCAGGCTAATAGCTAGTCATTAGCTGTCCTGGCTATTGGCTGCAACTCTGCTGCTGACCTGTTGTGTGGCTTTGGGCACATCTTTTCACTCCTTATATGAAAAACAGAAAGGTGGGACAAGATTGTCTTGATGATCTTTTCAGCTGGAAGAGTCTGGGCCCATCCTTTGCTTCAAATCCTTGCTCTGCCTTCCATGGGAGGAAGGGCTGAGAATACTTTTGAAAACATTCTGCAAAGCTCAAGGTATGTCTTACTTCAGGAGAGCTTCTGCTGGCAGGAAGGCCTCCTCCCGGGTTTGGGATTCCGGTGATCTCTGGCAACAGAAGCAGTCGGAGTACCCTAAA
>NW_006951040.1:0-3563 GCF_000164805.1 Carlito syrichta | reverse complement strand
TCTACCAGCAAACATAGTGGAGATCTGAGGGACTGTGGAGGAATCCCTCCCTGCTTTGGGAGGGCTTGGCTGAAAACCATTTCTTTAAGTAGACTCACCACTTCTCCTAAGAGGCTGATGAGGCTATCATTTTATAGAATTTTTTAAAAACCCTAGAAATGGGGTCTTGCTGTGTTACTCAGGCTGAACTCGAACTCCTAGGCTCAAGTGATCCTCCTGCCTCAGCCTCCAAAGTAGCTGGGTCTATAGGCATGTGGCACCACTACACCCAGTTCATAGACTTTTGACGGTCTTGTCTGAGCATGCAAGGTGTGTGTGTTTCTCCTTAAAATGTGTCTCCTTTTTTTCTCCTTTTGAATTTTGGAAACATTTTAGAGTGTTTCACCTTCTCTGAGTTACTAGGAAGTGCTTTGAAGAGCTGCTTCTATTTTCTAAATGGGAAATGGAGGCCTTAGTAATTCTCAAGAAATACTAGAGGAAAACTATTTAAGAGCATGCAATATGAAAAAACTCAGACCCAGGCCAAGGCCTGGGGGCTCACTTCCCATGTAAGCTAGGCAACTCACTGAGTCTTTATGAGATCCAACATACCCATCTATAAAATAAAATACAAATAGTGTTAATTTTTATTCTCTTAAAACTGTCCTCTGAGGAAAAGTTTGATTAATTTTGATGAAGTCGGATTTATTAATGTGTTGTTTGATTGATTGTGTCTTTTGTATCTAAAAAATATTTGCTAACCTGAGATTGTAAATATTTTCTCTTCTGTCTTTTTATACAAGTCTTACAGTTTTAGAGTTTCCATTTAGGTCTGTGATCCACTTCTGGGAGAAAATCTTGGCAGATAATATATCTAACAAAAAAAATTACAGAACTCTCAAATCTCAATAATAAGAAATAGAACAACCCAATTAAAAAGGACAATAAATGAATTAACTATTGATATACACAATAACCTGGGTGAACCTCAAGGCCATTTAGTGAGTGAAAAACATGAAACTCAAAAAGTTATATACTGTGTGATTTCATTTATATGCTGTTCTTCCCACACTGGGGATTGTCCTTTTGTAACATGTGGTCTTGGAGCTCACTAGCCAAACTGTGAAGCCCAAGCAACATGGAGAGGCCGCATAGAGAATGGAGACACTCTGGTTAGCAGTCCCTCCTGAGCTCCCAGCCAATAGCAAGCATCAACCACCATATGCATGTTCCAGCACAGTGGAGTACACCCTCCTCCCTCCCCCCACTCTGGTGCTGCAGCCCAATCTTCATAACATGGGGAAGATGAACCTCCCTGCTGATCCCTGCCAAGCCAAAATCATGAGAGGTAATAATATAATCGTATAGCTTTAAGCTACTAAGTTTTGTGGTGGCTTGTTATAGAGCAATAATTAGCTCAAATAAGTTTCTAGAAATTTGAAACCTACATCATACTAGCTTAGTGACTCTGGTATTTTTTTAAAAACCTGTTCATAAGTATTTCCTACAAATAACCTGGGATCATTCTTTACAGGCTTGTCTTGGGCCAAGGGCCCATCTGTGAACTAGTATGACCCACAATCAAGGAAGGTAACAGTCTGCTAGACTGGCCATATGTTCTGCCCTAGAGCTGGGATGGAGTCAGCTCTGAAAATATGACCCAGGAAGTGGGTAAGATCTGTTCCCAAAGGAAAATCAAAGTGCAGTTACCAGAAGAAGGGCAAATGGGTGCAGGGCAGAGAATACCAAAGCAGAAGTCCCAGAACAACTGGACCACAGAGCACTCTCAGCAAAGATAAGTAATGAGTGGCTCCGGGAATGTAAGGATGTTTACATAGCTACAGAAAGATTAATAGTATATATACATTGCAGGGGATAATTTGAGTTAAGGCCACTCATTCAGTGCTTGACACATAGTAAGTGTCTAGCTATATTTTACAGAGTGGTTATATAATATAATAGATATTCTAACTTCTGCAGACATTAGCCTATATTTGGTTCCAGCACTGGCTAAATTTCCATATAAGCACATTTGATTCAATGTGAAGGGACTATGTTTAGTCTATGTGGCCCCAGTATTCAAAGGAAGAGAAGGGTTGTGCATGTCTATTGAGAAGTTGTTGTCTTATTAACTCATAGCCCCAGGGACTGGACTCTGTTGTAGCTCCTTATTTAGGAGACAACTCAGCATGGTCTAGTCCTGTCTGGTTTCAGGGTTTCCATGGAGACTAGGACAGAGACAGACTTATCTTTCTAAAGCCTTGACACATTCCCTTTGCAGTCAGGGGACAGTCAGGGACTCTTCTGTGAGATCACAGATAGGGGGTACGGTGGTATATGTATGTATGTGTGTGTTTATGTTAAAGGCTTGACACTCGATACATACATGTGCACAGATGGCGCTCTCTTATGAGAAGCAAGACTCCAGGAAATCACAGTGAAAAGCAGCCACATGTACCGGGGTTAATGCACGAGAAATCTCCCAGACAGTCTAGGCTCTGTCAGACTGGCTGACCACAAATCCTCCTATGCACAGGACTTCACTGCTGAAGGTTGTCTGGGGCTACTTTCTGTCTGGCATTTGATTAACCTTAAACTTAGAGGCTAGACTGCATCACAGCTTTTGTTCAGTGAATGCGAATGGTTCGGGTGAAAGTACTTGACTTGTTGCAGAGACAAAGGTGGGAGTTATGACCCTGGTCTCCTGGAACTCGGGCTTAGTGCTGTCACAGGTGCGGAGGCATTCCTCAGGATGCTGGAATCCCTCTGCTCGTGACTTGGAAGAGGAGACTGAAATGAGGAGTATCTGTGTGTCTCCAGCACAAAGGTCTCCATCATACGTTCTCTGTCTAGGAATCTGTTTCTGCTGTTTCACTGTAAACCTCTATACTGAGCACCTGTCTCTTACCAGTCCACATGCTGCTGACTAAGACACAGTCCTTTTTTGTAAGATTTTACCAGTCTATGTGGGGAGGCGGATGAGTAAACCAGGAATATGGCACATGGCGCTAACTGCTACAGAGTGTTGTAGAGCCCAGAGAACAGAGCCACCACTGCACCCCAGGGGTCAGGAAAGTCTTGTATGGTTTGGAGAGACCAGCTTAGCTCCCTTTCTGCCAAAGCCAGCTCCTTCAAACCACACAGGGAATGGAGCATCTGTCTACCCAGAGTGTCCACTCCCTGGTCAGAGTTGCTGGCCATGTGATCAGTCCCCTGGCCTGACATTCCTCTTCTTCTCCTCACCCTTTCCCACCTCATGATTTTGTTACTTACATAAACCAATAACACCTGCCTCCCACTTTTATCCTAACCTGGGTTGAGTTTGTCTACTGATATCAGTAGCCCCTACAATTCAACGAATGCAAGAGGCACCCTGTAACCCTGTTTCTAAACAAGGCGGCACTTACCAGTTGGTGAAATGGGGAAGATCTCTTCCAGGAGGGAGAGTGTACCGAGAGAAATGACCTGATCAGAAGCAACCAGAAATCAGCTTGGCTAAAGTGGACACAGGTGGGATCAGGGAGGTGGTTAGGACTGGTTTGTGGAGCTTTTTATAATAAGCCGCACAAGAAGTATTCATCTGG
>NW_006951039.1:6956-17509 GCF_000164805.1 Carlito syrichta | reverse complement strand
TGTGTGTGTATGTGTGTGTTTCATCTGACACACAAAATGACTAATTTACCAGTATTGCTTGGATGAATTTTTAACAAATGTAGAGAGTCTAAATGATTGTGGATTAAAAGAATTTATAATTTCAGATTCCTTAAAGTCCTAGTTTACAGATAACTGATTGGTAATTAAACATAAATTTATTGGAGATGTTTAAGAATAAGCAACTACAGACTTGGTGCTGTCCTCAAAGTTGAGTCCAGTTTTACATGTTCACTAACAAAATACCAAAGAATAACAAGAATAAAGTATACAGCTAATTCTCTTAAGATAATGATATATATTTAGTGGAGTTAAACAGAATTAGCAAGCAGGTATAAATAGTTGGACCTAGTTAATTTGAGAGAGCCCATATCTTCTGACATTTAAAAACCAGATTGAATTAGTTGGTTTTAATATAGATTGTTTTCAATCATCTCTCTCAACAAAGAGTTAATCTTCTCAATAACACTAAATGCTTTGAATCTTTGCTTTTTTAACATGTATAATTATTAGAATTAAATTTGATAAAAGAACTTAAATTGTATTGAATTCTTGTTCTGAAGACTATTTTTTTTTTGAGTTGGAGTCTCACTATGTCGCCCAGACTGGAATGGCACACTCATGGCCACCACAGCCTCAACTGGCTGGGCTCAGGTGATCTTTCTACCTCAGCCTCCCAAGTAGCTGGAACTACAAGTGTATGCCACCATATCCAACTTTTTTTTTATTGTATAGATGAGGCCTCACCAAGTTACCCAGGCTGGTCTTGAACTCCTGGACTCAGATAATCCTCTCTTGTCTCCGCCTCCCAAAGTGCTGGGATTATAGGCATGAGCCAACATGCCCAGCCCTTGATAACTATTCTTAATCTGTTTCATCACATCTTATGTGGCAACATTCACGGATGCTTATACTGAGATCAGGTGGACTTGGAACTTTGTGAAGATATATCCTATATCAGAACCTGAGGAGATATTAAAACCAAGTCTGTAACTTAACAGGGTATAGGAAGTTTATGCCTTCAATGCCTATTCCTTGGATTTTTATCATTTTTATGGATGTAATGGGCCACATCTGTGTGACTGGGAAAAGTTTAGAACAAGAACACAGAGAAGAAAATTAGCCACTGGTAAGTCTACCTTTGACAGATAATGACTAATACCATTTTAATGTGCATACTCTTTTACTATGCATTTATGTATGCTTTGAACATAAAATGACAATTGTATTTAATATTTGGTATCTACTTCTTTTCTCCTTAATAGGTTGTAAGCATATCACATGTCTATTTATAACATAGTAGTCCATTACTAATTCTTTTTGTGGGGCATTTGGATTTCCAGTCTATCATCAAGATAGAAAAATCCTAGTACATAAATCTCTGGTCATCTCTCCTTGTTTCCTTAGAGTTCCAAGAAGTAGAGTAGCTAGCATAAATGTATTAAAATTTATTAAGGCTTTTTCTGCATGCCACTAAATTGTTTTCCAAAAGAGCTATTAATCCACCATTAATGCACGGATGTCCATTTCTTTGTACACTTCTTAAAATTTTTTTTAAACTGCAATTTCAATAGTAAAATGACATGTCATTTTAATTTTGTTTATAGAGATTGCCTTTTAAAAATTTTTCAGCCACTCAAATATTCTTCTTCCATGAATTGCCTATTTGTTTCTTTGCCCACCTCATTTTTAAAGAGTTGGATTTATTTAATATTATTGTTAATTTGTAACTTTTTAATAGAAAAGCTTTGTATTTGCATAGATGTTTACAAAAAAGATCACTTCTTTTTTGTTTGAATAAGACTACTATGCTGAGCAAATATTCATGCTTAATATGTTGTCTAAATTGATTAGACAAAGAAGAGTGATTCAGATTTAGACTCACCAGCACAAGGAGGTATAGGAAACAGAAGCATCTGACACTGATGGTCAGGTTCTATGTGCTCTGAGGGGAGGTAAAAAAATTCCCTTTGGTAGTTTTCAGGCTTAAGACATTTCATTAGAGCCTCTACTAGGTCACCACTTAACTTACAGTATACTTTGAATAGTTGACAATAATATCCAAGCAGTTAAGCTTTTACTGACCAGGACTGGGCATCTGAAATAAAAAGAGAACCAACATCCCAGTTTATTTAATGTTTAGGTGCTAATGGAGAGGGTCAGTAGTGAAGGAGGGTCTGAATTTTCATCATCTTTCAGAAGTACTGGTAAAGTCTCTGAAGAAGGAGTCATAGTGAAAGAATAATAAAAGCATTTTGAAGCTTCTTCAGGAAGAATTATTTTGAATTTATCCTGTTAAACCATTGAAATAAATGGTAATAACTGACTTCTAAACAAATCAAAGTTGTTTAACTGAAAATGAAGGCTCTCTGGTGAGCCACCTGTTGTGTTTTACGGAATTAATCTTCAAGGGTGGTGTGAATGCAGGACTGAATCTCCTTCACCGAAGTTGCAGAGCCATTCTACTAGGTAAGAGCTCCCTTATTTTTCGGCATCTGACAAAACTGAGTAAGTAGGACTCTAAGAAGAAATGCTATTAGGCTGGGTGCCATGATTTGAGCCTGTAATTCCAATGACTCTGGAGGCTGAGGTGGGAGTTTATTTATTTTCTCTTCACTTAGCATTTATTGAATACTTCTATAGTCAATATACTCTCCTAAGTGCTTGAAATACAAACTGAGAACCATGATCCTTGATCTCAAATAGCAATTACTCCAGTGGATAAGACAGTCACCTAGAGAGGCAATTACAATACAAGGCAAGAAGTCAAATGATAAAAGTTGCACATGATATTAGGAAGCAATGAGGAGGGACAAATTTATCAAGGAAGGCTCTTTTTAGTTTAATTTTAATTTCAGAGTTGTGGGGTACACGTGAGGGTTTGCAACATAAGTAGAATGAATGCAGGTGAAGTTTAGACTACTACCTGGCCCTCTGGCCCCTGGTAGTGAGCCAGGTACCCACTGTGATACCACATGTCCCCCTCTCCTCTCCCTCCCTCCCCTAGCCATGTCCTGCAACTGCCAATCTCACCCTTGTGCTAAGGTGACTTCTTAGGGTAAGGGCTACCTAGTGAAATCTTAGAGAGCATAGAGGTTAGCCAGATCTAGGACTGAGAAGTAAAGAAAACATACACATGGTTTCTGCAGGGCTCTGTAAGTGATTTTGTCATGTTAGGAAATAAAATGTGAGAAGGGAGTGCCAAAGATGACTGATCAGTTTCCTTGCCAACTGTGAACACTAGACTGTTAGATTCTCTAGATCATCTAATACCCCAGGAAGAATAGTAAATAGTATGAAGATTACATGGGAGTGGTCATCTTGCTTTCTTCACCACATCATGTTGTTCTCAGCTTATTATGGCGATATCAGCTCATCCATTGCCTTTATATGCAGTGATAGCAAATTTTTATGATGTAATTTTGAAGGATCGCAGGTGATAAAAATGACTTCTTCATACCCTCTGTTTCCCTGATTCTGCCCTTTACTACCTACCCATATTGCTTATACCATTAGACAAAATTCTAAGTCAAAGCAGGAAAATGCCACCTTCTTTTCTGAATATACAGTTAGACCAGATCTCTCCTTCTACAATGCTCAGTCTCTGCAGAGCTCAAAGCACTGCTCTCCTGTGAGATAAGGAGCTTGTATCAGAATGTAATTCAATGTGTTGCTTCCTTCATTGAGAAAGTATTGTTATGAAAAATAAATGTTACTTGAACTAAACAATGTGCCCAGTAATGTAGTTGATTTGCATTCTGGATCAGGCTCCTTGCATTACTTTCCTATTGTTGTGTAATAAATTACCCCAAATTTAGTGATGCTAAAATAATATACATTTATTATCTCATAGTTTATGTGGGTCAGAAGTTCAGATATGGGTTAGATGGGTTTTTGTTTCAGAGTCTTACCAAGCTGCAATCCAGCTTTAAGTTGGGACTGTGTTCTCGTCAGCAGCTTGACTGGGAAGGGATCTACTTTCAAGCTCCCTCAGGTTGATGATAAAATTTATTTTTTTGTGGCTATAGGTGTCAAAGCCAACAATGGAGAAAGACTCTAAAATGAGTTTGCTAGCAATAGGAAATCTTACATAACATAAAGTAATCACAGAAGTAACATTCTATTATCTTAGCATATTGTTTTGTTTAGAAGCAAGTCACAGGTCCTGTGTATTCTCAACAGGAGGGGATTTTACACAAGGATGTGAATACCAGGAGGCAGTATCATGGGGTTATCTGTTCATCACATTTCTTATCTTTTCTCAGGCCAAGAAAAAAAGAAAAAAATATATATATAGGTTGTGGAGTGGCACTATTCCTCAGCCATACTTTAAGTAGCACTGTTGATAGAATATGGGAGAGAGGAGGAGGAGTTCCAATTCCTTTCACCTTCCTTGACCAAGAACAAAGATGACACTAACTTTTGGAGAGCACAGATGCTTAAATATGTCTTATTTGTCCTATATAGTGGTTTAAAAAAATTGTGACATCATGTAAAATTTTGGAGATAATATTTAGAATGTCCTATCTGTGGTTATATTTAAAAATATATAAAACTAGCAATTTGGGGCTCTACCTTTATACATGGCAAAAATTGGCCAGGGCTTAGTGGCTGAAACCTATTTTTTTGATGGGACACATGCTTTCCAGTTTGCTACCATCTCTATTGCTCAGAAACTAAGTGCACACATGCACTGAAACCAGACCTGCTCTGCTCACTGACTACACCTACCCTGGCTTCTTTAGGCATCCGAGCGTTCCCCAGAACTACCTATTCTCCAGTCCCAACTGACATTGTTATTTTTACTGTGATCTCTGATCCCTTCATCCCTGAGGTAGGTATGATAGTGTGTACTTTAATAATCTATTAATTTTATTTCTACTGAACATAGTCATACAGAATTTCTGGTGAATGACTCCCATACCAATACCAATTTTCTCCTGCTGTTTTATCAGAATAATGGTTTCTGTGCCTTAATTTTAGCTGTTCCAGACAGGTAGATAAGAGAATGAATCATGGAATTGTAGGTACTTGAGACAATAGCTGTCAAAACCGGGGTCTTACCCTTATAACGCTGACAGTGTAGAAGGGACCATGTAACATTCGATATAAATATAACAAATATATCTGATTTGTAGTGAGTTACCTTATGCATTCAGCAACTAGATTGACTTCCTAACATTTGTTTTTCTGTAATTTTTTTGGAAAACATTGTCCAAGTGGTGATACAATTGAAACGGAAACATTGATCTTTGAATTGCTTTTTCTTAAGAAAGTGTGTTTGCTGAAGTCTTTAGTTTATTAACAGTTTATTCTAGAAGACATTTATATTTTTGAAGTCTAGTACCCCTGCACCCCATAAAAAGTTAGACTTATAATAAATATCATGGAATGAGGTTGCTTGGAAGTTATATACTTTAAAATAGATATTAAACCCCTTAATCGTAGGAATTGGTCTTTTTTAAAATCTCTTAAGCATAATGGCAAGCATTCCAGAATATATTTGGAAATCCAAATTGATTGTATCTGTCCATGTAGTAAGCATTAAGATATTAATTGCTTTTATGTAGTATACTATTTATCTGTCTATCCCACACAATCTGTAAACAACCTGAGATCATGGAGTCTGCTCAGTACCTAGAATAGATTGGCAATTAATAGCTTGTGAGCTGAATTCAGCAATTGGTGTGTTTTGAATTAACTTCCAATATTTAAAAATTGAGATTTGTGCATACAAGTCTTAATTTGATTTTTTTCTCTTTAAATAGTAAAAATGAATAATGCTTTACTAATTATTCTAAGAAAACACAGCACTAGTTTGTTTATTCCTCATGTACCTGGAGTCTTCTGTGGTCACTTAGGCTGGCTGAGGGATGACATAGGCTGATCTAGGCTGGAATAACTTAGCTCTTTTCCAAATATTTCTTATCTTCTAGCAGGCTAGCCCAGGCATGATCTCATGCTGGTAGTAGAGTGGGAAATCATGAACTGAAAAAAACAAGGGGTTTTTAAGCCTCTTCCCGAGTCCACTTGCTAATATCACATTGGTCAAATCAATTTACATGGCTAAGCCAAGCATCTAAGAGTAAGGCAGCATGCACAGTAGGGAAATACTGCAAAATTACATGAGGCCATTTTTGCTGTCTGCTACACATGCTGTAGTATAGTGCCCATGCCTTATTTCAAAGTTCTTGGTATAGTGTACTCACACAAGTATATGTCTTACTTTGTATTTTTTAGAATTAGGAATCTAATTCCTCTCAAAGAATGAAAGCTGACAGGTAACTGGCAATCCCTTTTCCTTTAGTGGTTTTTATTTTGTTGCACATGTAAGATTTTCTGTGTGGAAAAAAGAAAATCCCAACCTGTGTTTCCATTAAGTCCTTGGTTTTATATAGACTCTATCACCTTAGTAAAAAAATTGGCACCATTATATGTGTAAAGCTTTCAAAATTATTGGAAATATAATTTATAAAGCTGTTTATTATTTTGTTGTAAGGTAGAAATACTAGCTAAAATAAAATGGATAAAGCAATAGTAATTAGCAGCCTAACCTATAGATGCTCCTTTGTTAAGTAATTGCTTTTTTCATTCATTTATTCATCCATTCATTTGTTGAGCAAACATTTGTTACCCTTAGGTGTGGTTAAAGAATTATAAATAAGCACCATTTTTCTTGGTGTAGATGCTGTCCTTGCAGGATTATTCATTTTGCTAATTTACTGTGATTTTCTTTTTTTAAATGAAAGGATAATTAGGTTTTGGATGAATAACACAAAAGTGTATACAAAAAGACAGTGGTGATCTGAAAACAGGATTATATGTTTTCAATTTTGCTTCAAACAGGAGAATCATCTTGGGGCTATAGAATGATTTTTACTTCTTAAGACACATTTTCCTGTACCTACAAACATTTGCATCTACAATAACTGTTGATGTGAGAGTGCTACAGTTCTGTTTTAATAAATTGCATGAGTAATCGTCCTCCCAGCACTTGCTAAGTTGATGCTTCCTTTTTTAATGGCTGTAATATATTTGTAAACATGTTTTTTAACTTACTTGAAAACATGTTGGTCCCATCTCATTTATTTGCAGACAACTTACTGTCCGTTGAATCTTTGGCTTCTTTTTTTCTAATGACACCTTTGAAATATTATTTTAATGAACCTATGAAATACATCATTGTATTCCTTATATTGTGGTTGGACTACTAATGAGACTCATTCATTCAGTAAATGAATTTGTAGGCAATGCAAATGTAATAAATAAAGTTCGTCTGTTCTTCTTCACTACTTTTCTGCTGATGGGCATGCCACATGTTGAGAAGGTAATGTTTCATGTACAAAATAGTTCATGGGTAGGCAGATTGGGAATCTTTGCATTTTAAAAAAATTGAAGAACATCATAAAAATATATTTGCAACTCTATTTTTTATCAACTCATAAGATAATGTATTTCCAGTACAGACATTATAGTTCCAGATGATATACCTTATAGGAAAAAATTAAGTATTCACATGATCCATAGGGAAAAAATAATGCTTCTTTGTAAATAAGGGAATAAAGAAAAAGGTCTATTTAAAAGAAATATGTTTTCTAAGAAAGCAACATCCACAAAATGAATTGCATCAAAAAGCTAAACTCAGGCCCTTTTCATTTTGACCTCATTATGGACTTTGATTTTCTGGCATATGAAAAGGAGATATAGGTGTTAGGGTACAGACAGACAGGGTGAGGGTGTGGAGGCAGAGGTGAGGCACGCAGCACTCCAGCACTCTGGCAAGCCAGAGGTGCGCGCTGGGAACCCAGAGGTCTGAGTAAATTGCAAAGAATTGCAGCACACAGAGGTGAGAAAATATTTATTTAAGAAAAGTTCACCCCCCACAGACAGGGAGTGCACCTACACTCTAGGGGAGTGTGGTGTCAAAGCCCCCCAGAGTCCTGGCTTACATCCTTTTCTTGGAGATGTTGCACATGACTGCTGTGACTGCTATGACTTCCTTATCGACCACCTGTTGATGCCTTGGAGAACCTGTGACACAGAGACCCAGGAGCCTGGACATAATGCCCTGCACCCCCACAACTGAAAGGGGTGAAGAAAGGAGTGGACCAGGAAATTCAAGTAGAACTGAGTATGAGGCCCCCGTATCAATAACGAATGATATAAACCTGCCAGCTACTGATATTTCCACCCTAGGCTTGGTTGTTTTAATAGTTTGTTCCAAGACATTGGGGCTACCAAGTTAGGGGTGAGTCAACCCAACTGGAGCAAGCCTAAGAGATCCCCTTCTGAGATCATGCAAGGTGCCTGGTGTCCCTCATTTGCAGCAAGCCTCTGGGCCATGTGCTCTCCTCCATCTGGGCGAATGAGACAATCATGAGTCCAATGTCCATGCTGTTTGCATTTGGGACAGGGTTTTGCCAGTGGCAGGGCTTGACAGTCTTTGGCCATATGTCCATTTTGTCGGCAATGGAAACAAACCTGGGAAGGGGGCTATATACTCCTTCTGCAATTGGCCATCTGGGATGGAAGATTATCAGTGGTGGCTCTTTTTGCTAAAGCAGCAGATAAAAGTTGAAATGTTTCCCGCTTATGTTTGCGGTTCTGCATTCCTTCCTCCTCTCGGTTGTTAGACTTTTAAGGTCGCGTCCAATAGTCTTAATTGAGGGGTTTGTGGGCCCTTTTCTAATTTTTTGGAGTTTGTGCCTAATGTCTGGTGCTGACTGAGAGATAAAATACATTGCCAAAAGAACTTGTACCTCCAGAGTTTAAATCAATATTAGTAAACTTCTGCAATGTCTCAGAGAGGCAACTTAGAAACATTGCTGGATTTTTATCTGGTTTTTGAAAAACCTCTTTTATTTTGTCTTAATTAGCCTGCTTAATAGCACCTTTTTTGTAGTTAGCTAACAGGATTAATTTATATGATCCCTTTACTATCGTTTGGGAAGAAGGTTAATATAGTCCCAGTTTAGATATAACTTGAGAGAATTTTATCATAAGAAAACAACAAAGAAGACATTTTTAATATCCTTTTGTCCTAGCCACCCCCTTGAGAAGAGACCTATTAAGCCATGTGGAAACTTGAATGCGCTTCCAAGTACACGTGGGGGTGGTGACTTGTTACAGCTAGTAGTGTTGCCACCAGGGGGTTATTAAGCTTTGGGAGGAAAGGGGGTGAGAAGTCTGGAGGCTGGGGTTAGATGCCATGGCCTTTGGCACTGGCCCCTCCTCCAAAGACAAAAGGGAAAGACTGGAGGCTGGGGCTAGGTACCATGACCCCAGACCCTTCTCCAAAGGTAAAAGAGAAAGACTGAAGGCCAGAGTTAGGCACCACGACTGTAGATGCCAGCCCCTCCCCCACAGGTAAAAGTGGAGGATGAGAAGGAAGAGAAACTGATGCAGAGTAGTTGCAAAGGCAGAATATAAGAGACAGGAGTAGTTAAACCAGGTGGGTCAGCATTTGAGTTAGAGGGAAAGCAAGAATTGGAGTTGTAGAAGGAATAGGAGAGGATGAAGGAGGTGAAAAATCTTTTTGAGGGAGGATCAGCTCAGTCAGCAGGATTAATATCCTCGGATGAGTCTACGGGCAATGGGGTCTGGGGAGCCAATACAGAAATACGGCAAGAGGAACAGACAACTGGGCGGCAAGCTAACTCATAAAAGACCTGAAAATATGGGAGCTCAAGGTATTTGTCATCTCTTAGGTATAAATCAAGCTGCAAAAGTGTGTTAGGAGCTAGGGAGCTACCTTTTGGCCAGGTTTTGTTGTTCCTCAGCTTAAATTGTGGAATTTCCCTGTACTTGTCCACCAGATGGAAAGGTCAGCTGGGGCAAGGTGGGCTGGAGCCAGTGCCAGGGCTGTAAAGCAGTATTGTAATAAAAGGAATTTCCCTGTACTTGTCCACCAGATGAAAAAATCTGCTGGGGCAAGGTGGACCAGGGTTGGTGCCAGGGCTGCAAAGCAGTATTTTAGTAAAAGGGCAGTTGGGATGGGCTCTTGGTATCATGGATTTGTTTCTGGGCCTTCACCCATCCAGATCCCCTGCCAGGCATCCCCAACAGGTTCAAAGGAATCAGTGCAAAGGATGTGAGTCAGCAGGGAGAGAGTATCCTCCCGTCCCAATGCCCACTGGAGCTTGCTGGATGCATGCTCTTGGAAGGCCTGGTACCAGGACTTTGAGCAACTAGGTCCCTGCCCTTGCTAGGAGTCTTCTAAGATGGAACCAGAAACTCGAGACCCAGAAACTCATCTGAACAAAGGGTGGTCCAAGAGCACACATTCAAATATGTGTGTGGATGAAAAAAAGGGGGATGACTCACCAAAAGCACAGAAAGACATACCGTAGCTGTTGGAGTTTCAAGGTCCTTTGTGGAGTTACTTCGCTAGCCAGAGAGGAAAAGAGAAAGAAACCAAGCACTTTGTCTCCCACCCATACAGGTGCTGGTGGCCCGAAATTTCCTTTGGTGACCTTCTTGCCTCCCTAGAGAATAGCCCTTGGCAGAGACCAACAGTTGTCCTCCAAGATCTAGCG
>NW_006951039.1:0-5823 GCF_000164805.1 Carlito syrichta | reverse complement strand
TTATTTATCCACTGTTATTTTGGGGAGCAGAGTCTGGTTGGACTGGTAGAATTTCTAGGTCTTCACAACTGTAAAGGGCACCAGCCTCTCTAAGAATAAAAATATTTAATTGATGGACATTTTCTGAGACATTAGAGAAGGAGTCATTGTGAATTTGGGCACAAAGACAAATGTTAGCAGGTAACAGGTTCTGCTTTCCTAGTGAGAGGATTCTCCATTGCTTTACACTGAATTCCCTTGGGATTGATTTGGTATGAAATATAAAATGAAATGTGAAAGCAGAAAGGGATAAAAATCAAGACTTGCACAGCAACAAAGCTGAAAAACTTCTCAGTTTTGAGTGTTTTTCTTAAAAATAATTTGCCAGGGTACCTTCAAGTAACAAATGTTCACTTTAAAATATAAATTAATAGAATGTATCTGTGTGCATATGTGTATTTTAATATGTGTAAAATTATTCATTTCTTACAAGTGATAGCGTGACATAGTTTTCAAAAAAGTATATTTTCTTTCTTAAAGGACATAAAATAACGGTAGGTTTTACCATTGGTGTCATTTAAGATTCAATAAATTAGCTGGGCTCGGTGGCTCAGCCTGTAATACCACGCCTTTGGGAGGCTGAGGTGAGTGGATTGCCTGAGCCTGCGGGTTCGAGACCCACCTAGGCAACTTGGCGAGACCTCATCTCTACAATAAATAAAAAATTAGCCAGGCATGGTAGTGCGCACATGTAATTCCAGCTACTTGGAAGGCTGAGGCAGAAGGATCGCCGGAGCCCAGCAGGTTGCAGCTGAAGTGACTGGGAGCAGCCACTGTACTCCAGTCTGGGTGACAGAGTGAGACTCCAACTAAAAAAAAAAAAAAAAAAAAAGGTTCAATAAATTATTGTAGTTTAGGAATTTACCACTTTGTCCCTATTAAAAGGTCAGTAATGGGGCTGGGTGCAGTGGCTCAAGCCTGTAATCCCAGCAATTTAGGGGGCCAAGGTGAGGGAATTGCCTGAGCCCACAGTTTCGAGAACAGCCTGGGCAACTTGGTGAGACCTCATCTCTACAATAAATCAAAAAATTATCAGGGTGTGGTAGTATACACCTGTAGTTCCAGCTACTTGGAAGACTGAGGTGGAAGGATCACCTGAGCCCAACAGGTCAAAGCTGGGGTGGCCATGAGCATCTACTGCACTCCAGCCTGGTTGATGGAGTGAGACTCCAACTCAAAAATAAAAGTCTGTTTTGGAAGGTAAAAATGGTGTTTCTGTCATAACACAGTGGTCTACTTTTGTGATTTTGATGAAGAAAAAATGCCCTTTTTTAGTCTCAAGCTTGATTTGATCATTCTAGGTTCTTGTTCTAGTTGACAACTGGTTTTTCATCTTGCTTCACAGAAATTGCATGATTTATTTATACTCTGTGAGCTTGAAAAGCAAAGAGAGTGTCCATCTGGGTCCAAATCACTATGAATACTTATTTATCCTTCTAGTTGAAGAACATTGTGATTGTATAGATATTTATAAATAGCCAGAACTGGTAAAGAAGCATAGTGTTGGCCATAAGATTCCCTGACAGTAAGCCATGAACCAGGAAGGGGCAGTAGTTCTCACACCATCTCTAAATGATGAGTTAAGACTGTGTTGTATACTGTGTTGGAACTCATTGTGAGGCCATGCCCAGTTTCAGCAGGAAAGAGTACCATGATCTGGGGGATGATAGCTGTCATGGACATAGACTGGATCCTGGTAACAGGAGTATCATATGCATTTCTGTTGTACATACTTCGTAATTTGTTCATTGCCAACATGATACAAATAGTTTAAAATTTTTGAAGTATAGGGGAAAAGGATTAGAATATTCTTGAACTTAAACCATAATATTTTAATAAAGTTTATTTTAATGCAATTTATCATATTCATGCAAAAGGAAATTTCCTAATGACATTATTTTTAAGTAATGTCTAGATTTTGCTTTGAAACAGTTTTTCAACTGGTGGTAGAGGTATAAATGATTCATTATATCATTGTCTGTGTATTTGAAAATTGTTATGATAAAAAAATCTTAAAATAGAGTTTTTGTTATCTTGACTAACGAAAGTCTTTGAAGTGGGTGATGGACTGATTTGATATTAGTTTCCAAAGAATATTAGAATGTAGTTTTAATGTGGTTTATTTTTCAATTAGAAAAAAAAGTCTTGAAGGGTACTTATAAATCTAACTTTATTAACTTTCTGACAAATGATAACAGTCAACACATTTTCTCCTAACAAGTTTAGAGAAGTCTCTAAAATCAGGCCTTTTGCTATTTCTGTACTTTCCCCTCACTTTTCCACTTCCAATATTTGCCTTTTATGGCCTCAAGAAATCACATAACCCAAAATAATTTCTAGAATGTGAACACATTGCCAAAGAGATGGACTCATGGAATTTGTTCTCCATATTGCTGACACGAGTGACTTTTCTCAATTTATTTTTGACAAGAAGCAAGAATCTTCAGTTGAAATAGGAAGAGAAGAGATGCAAGTTACAAATATTTCTATGCATTAGCTGTTTAATATTCACTCTTCTGGATTGCTATTCATATTTGTTAACACATTTCAGTCTGCTCACTAAGTTTTTGCTGGTTGTCACTAATCAGACAAGCAAACAAACAAAAGCATCTATGTTGAAAATAGTAAAATTGTAAATGCATAATATTAGTGAATGGGGAAAGTGCTAGTTGTTTCCAATAAAATGCCTCCCAGAAGTAAAAGACAAAATACACTTCACTGAGGACGTTTTCAAAATGATGATTAATTACTTTTTTATTATTAGCAAATTTTATTATAAGTTACAGCAGACATAGGACCTTACTGATAAATTGACAAGACATTAAAGGACCCTGTACAGTGGGTGCAGGTGGTTATCTAAGACAAAGAAAATGACCATTCCTTGAACTGTGAGGATACCAGTTCTTTCTGTTTACAAATGAGATAAGGATTTTATATCCAACACACACCTTAATTACAACTGTCTTTTTAAGTTTATTAATTCTATAATTTTATTACTTTTTAAAGAAATTATTCTAGAGATATGCTAAGCTGTTCAACAGCAGTTTAAAATTGGCAACCTGTTAGCAGTTCCCCATCTGCTCCTCTGAGTTCAACCAGCTTCTGTTGGATAACTGTAATCATAGAGTTTGAAAGCAAAGTTCAAAATGCCATCCTTAAATTGAAGCTGTCAGATTAAATTATGTCACATTTGATGACAGGTCACAAGAGAAAGTGATACTTGATTTTATAAACATGAGCCACCAAAATCATCCTCAATGGAATTCTGGTTGTCCTCCATTGTTAGTATAGAAGTTTTTTTCTATCAAAAATTAACTATCTAGAGCATTTATTTATTTATTTTTGAGTTGGAGTCTCACTTGGTCACCCAGGCTGGAGTGCAATGACATGCTCATGGCCACCCTAGCACTGACCTGCTGGGCTCTGGCGATCCTTCTGCCTCAGCCTTCCAAGTAGCTGGAACTATAGGCATGCACCACCACACCCAGCTAATTTTTTTTTAAATTGTAGAGTGGAGGTCTTGCCACATTTCCTGGGCTGGTCTTGAACCCGTGGGCTCAGGCAATCCACTCGCTTCAGGCTGCCAAAGTCCTGGAATTACAGCCTGAGCCACCGAGCCCAGTCCAGTCTAGAGACTTTAAAAGAGAAGTTAAAACAGAAAAGGAAAGTTTTTCTGTTGTTGTGGGCAGTTCTATACACAGTGAATTAGAATATGGGTGGGGAAAAGAGGTGTTCTACTATTGCTAATGATATTAGTCTCACTAATTTTAAATTGCAGCCTAGACTAGTACTTAAAAAATAAAATACTATTAATTGGACTACAGAAAGTATTATGACAAAGGGTGGTGAAAAATTTGGGGTGGTATTAGTAATAGGTTTTGGGGAGCATGGGGAAATGGTATTGAGACCACAATGCCTTGCCTTTTCCCATCATACCTCCATAGACTTTTTTCAGTTGAAATCTAATCAAGCAATGAAATGAGTAGCTATGAGCTGTAGTTATACAGCTATACCTCTTCCTTTTGACTGCCTGCTGCCTCCCTTTAGTTCTAAGTTAGAGACTTTTAGGGGACATTTTAATCAGCCTATGATTAGATCAGTCCATTGCCTTATTCCTATTCCTCTGTCTGCCCTACCCCATGGCAACCCGCATTCTCCATGTTTACAGAATTGCAGGCAACTTTCAGAATCTCAATAGATTCTATTAAGTAAAAATCTCTGAAATACTAGCATTGGTTTACTAGGCACCCTCATACCTAACAATTAATGTTGGGTTATTCTGTAGGTTTTTTTCAGAATATTGAGTTACATTTTGAAAGATTGTATAGAAGGTATAATTCATTACACAAACTAGAATATGCAAAAATATAACTGTTTTCTGGAACTTAATTTCTATTTCAAATACCCATTCTATCAGTTTGGTGGGAGGAAATGCTAGTTATTTTAGGAATTCCACTTCCCTTTGTCCTGGGATTTGTACATGTTCTAGGCATGGGACAGCATGCCATCTGGTTCACAGTGTCATCTGTCCACTATGGCATACAAGGAGGCTCCCATTGTCCTCCAGGGTCCTTTTTGCAGTCTGTGCAGTCACTGTGGGTCCACATATTGCTGCTGTCTGTAAAGCTTCTGGGCCAGGTATTCTCTGTCTGTCTGGCACTTGTATGGGCACAGGGCTCTTGATCTTGCTTTTGTTGCATGTTGTGGTATCAAGAAGCTTAGGTAGAAAAATGAAATGTATACAATCCTAAAAGGAAAAGTCCAAAAGAAGACCAGCACCCTTCTCCTAGGGGTCTCCCTGGTGAAAGCACAGACCTCTGTAATTCTTGGATCTTCCAAAACAATCTGAGATTTTAGCTGTCTTCCAGGCTTGGCCCAGGGGTTGAGGAGGAATGTCTTCATTGTTACTCCCTCCCCTCTGTACTTCTCTGTTTCCAGCTCAGGCTGTCTGGATAGAGGGAATGGTTGCAGTAGGGAGAAAGTATGTTCTTCATCACATTTTCTTGTATTTTGTTTTTGTTTCTTTGAAGGAGTAACTAAGTTTATTTCCTCCAATCCCAGTTATTGGTACACAAAAGGCAGCTAGACCATTTTGCTTGACTGTCTGTTTTGTCACATTCCTCTTCAGAGGTAATGAACACAGAGTGGTTCCTTATGAAGGATGGGAAAAATAAGAAAAGAGGAATTCCTGGGGGTAGCTACAATCAGTTGTTATTGCAAACAAACCTCAATCTCCTGTTATTTCTTATTTAGAGGTGAGGATAGCAAATTGATGTAAAATTTATTGATGTAAAAAGACAATACAGCAGAGTTTACTCTGCATGAAAGTTGGAGTCTATCAGTATGGGCTTGAATTTAGGATCTACTAATTATTACTAAGTAATGTAACTTCTATGCCAAATTTAGCTGTTCAATAGAATGATGATAAATTTTTTAGGAAGATTGGATGAGGGATCTTTTATGGCAGAACTTGCTTAAAATGCAAACAAATGTGAGCATACCTCCAATTTTTCCTCAAATACCTTTTAATTTCTTACCACTCTATAATTCTGAACTTTCAATACTTTCTGACTACAAGGTCTGACAAGTTCTTGAATTCATCCTGGAAAAAGTATTACATTCCTCATTGCTGAATTTCACTACAGTCACTTTTAACGTACTCCCCTTGGGACGCTATGCACCAATTCCAGTGCCTAGTCCACATGTCAAAGTAATTTTGGAACTCTTTTTCTGGAATGGCCATCAAGGCTGTCATCGTATTACCCTTGATGTCCTGAATATCAG
>NW_006951038.1:0-745 GCF_000164805.1 Carlito syrichta | reverse complement strand
TCAAGCAGTAATAAACAAAATATATAAGTAATGTAAGTATAAAAGCAATATATATATAAACAATATAAGCAATATATAAGTAATGTAAAATAAATGATATAAACAAAAGTATATATATAATAAATAAAAAATATCTTATTACAGTCTTGCTTTAATTGCAGACAATTCAGACATATTAGTAGAAATTGTCCAGCTAAGCAAGGAATGACAAGTTTACAAGGCACACAGTCACCACCTACTGGGGCTACTTTACCAAAGTCACTGTGTCCTAAATGTCTAAAAGGCTATCATTGAGCAAAAGAGTGTCAGTCTATATTTCACAAAAATGACACTCCCTTAATTCCACAACAAGCCATCCCAATTCAGGAAAACTTCCAGAGGGGCCAGCCCCAGCCCCAAATAACAATAGGAGCAGCCCCTGCCATAAACCCATTCATTCCTTTTGTTCCATCACAGAGCTCGTCTGAGCCACCCCAGGGAGCACAAGACTGGACTTCTGTTCCTCCACCACAATAATAGTAACTCCAGATGTTCCAATAACCCCAATTCCTACGGTAGTAAAGGGCCCTCTCCCGGAAGGAATAGTGGGTATAATATTAGACAAAAGCTCCTTGTCTTTGCAAAAAATTTCCATTATTCCTAGAGTGGTACATTTAGATTACACAGAAAAAATCCACATGCTTGTACCTCCTCCTAACAAAACTATACAATTTAACAAAGGCCAAAAAAACCCAGTTGCTACTTT
>NW_006951037.1:0-606 GCF_000164805.1 Carlito syrichta | reverse complement strand
CAATAAATCAAAAAAATCAGCCAGGCGTGGTAGCACATGCCTGTAATTCTGGCTATTCGGAAGGCTGAGGTGGAAGGATTGCCGGAGCCCAGCAGGTTGAGGCTGCAGTGGCCGAGAGCAGCCACTGCACTCCAGTCTGGGCAACAGAATGAGACTCCTACTCAAAAAAAAAAACAAACAAACCTGTTTTGTGCTTTTAGGAATAGTGTTACAGTTTGAGATTGTTTTGAAAAGAGTTGCTGATAGTGCTATTCTAGGCATGATAATTGTTTTATCCATGTATTAAATGTAGTTGGTAAATGTATAGTCATGCAAGTTTATATAATTAATATACATATATATGAGGGTTGACAAAAAATTATTAGGGTTTGATTATGTTTAACACGGTTTTTACTTTGAATCATTAACTAAGTTTTAATGCTGTAGTTTGACATTTTATAATTGCTTTGAAGATTGTTTTAGGTACATACGATTAAGTGCTCATAATGATGAAGTTGTGTTTTAAAGATAACAATAATTGCCTAGGTGGTTAACTCAAGACAAAGATATTTTCCAAAAGGTTGTCAAGCATAAAAGAAAACATGTCAAACCACCCCCTAAGTCACC
>NW_006951036.1:0-428 GCF_000164805.1 Carlito syrichta | reverse complement strand
TGGCTAACTAGGAAGCTAGCTAGCTATGTCAGCTAGATATGTCAGCTAGCTAGCTAGTTACGTCAGCTAGTTAAGTCACCTAGCTACATGATAGCTAGTTAGGTAACAAGCTAGTAAAATCTGCTACTTAAGTCAGCTGGTTAGCTAGGTAGCTAGCTAATTAAGTCAGCTCATTAAGTCAGGTTTCTAGATAGTTTAGTCAGCGAATTAAGTCAGCTGAATAGACAACTGCATAGCAGGATATCTAGCTAGTTAAGTCAGCTGGCTAGCCAGCTATCTAGCTAATTAAGTCACCTAGTTAAGTCAGGTCGTTTGCCAGCAAGTTAGCTAGCTAATTAGGTAGTTAAGTCAGATGACAAGCTAGGTACATAGCTAGTTAAGTCAGCTGGCTAGCCATCAGGTGTCTAGTTATGTCAGCTAGATAAGTC
>NW_006951035.1:0-648 GCF_000164805.1 Carlito syrichta | reverse complement strand
TCAACTGCCAATTCCACCCCCTTCCCCTGACAGTTTCCCACTACTGCCAATCCCTTTCTTCTGGTATTATAATTGTTCAAAGTCTGCTTATGAGTGAGAACATATGGTACTCTGTTGTTTGTTTCTGTAATAGATCACTGAGTATGATCGACTTCAAACCCATCCAAGTTGCTGCAAAGTCCATGTTTTTCCTTCTTTAAGGCTGCACAATATTCTATTGTGTATATGTACCACATTTTTTCCAGTGCAGTTTTGATGAGCAACATGATTGGTTCCATGTTTTTGCTCTTGTGAATAGAGCTGCAACAAACATATGTGTGCAGGTATCTTTTTGGTAGAATGATTTGAGTTCCTCCAGGTATATTCCCAATGGGGGAATTGGAAATGTTTTCTTTTTTTTCCAATATTTTTTATTATGGTTTTGTGGGGTACAGTTAAGGGTTAGGTGTAGGATTATGCTTCATTCAGGCACCCTGTTGATAAGAGGTGTTTCCCCATCCCCAGACAGATATTTGCTATTGTTTTTTTTTGTTTTTTTTTTGTTTTTTTTCATTAATCAGTATTTTTTATTATGGTTTTGTGGGGTAGAGTTAAGGGTTAGGTGTACAATGACGTTTCAGTCAGGCACCCTGTAGATAAGAAGTGTTT
>NW_006951034.1:0-722 GCF_000164805.1 Carlito syrichta | reverse complement strand
AGCTAAATAGTTAGCTAACTATTAAAATCAGGTTGTAAGTCAGCTAGCTAATTAGTTAAAGTCAGACAGTTAAGTCAGCTATCTAAATAGTTAAATCAGCTACCTAAGTCAGCTAGTTAAGTCAGCTTTTTAAATTAGTCAGCTGGTTAAGATAACTACCTAGCTAATAAGCTAACTGGTACATCAGCAGGTTGAGTCAGGTTGTTATCTAGTTAACTAACGGGTTAAATGAGCTGATTGAGTCAGCTAGCTAGCAAGTTAGCAAACGGGTTGGCTCAGCTGATTGAGTAGGCTAGCTAGCTAGTTAGCTAACGAGTTAAGTCAGCTGGATGTGTCAGCTAGCTAGTTAGTTAGCTAATGAGTTAAGTCAGCTGGTTGTGTCAGCTAGCTAGCTCGTTAGCTAACGATTTAAGTCAGATGATTAAGTCACGTAGCTAGCACGTTTTATTACGTATAAGCAAACTAGTTAGCTAGCTGGTTAAGTCAGCTAGCTAGCTAGTCAGCTAACTATGTCAGCTTGTTAGCTAGGTATCTATCTAGTTAGGTAACAATGTAAGTCAGCTGGCTAGCTAGGTAGACAACTAGTTAGCTAACTATTCATGTCAGCTGGGTCTCTAGGTAGCTAGATATTTAAGTCAGCTAGTTAAGTCAACTGGCTAGCCAGCTGTCTAGCTTGGTAGTGATTTAGTTAATTTAGTTGGCTAGCAAGCTGGTTAGCTGGT
>NW_006951033.1:0-768 GCF_000164805.1 Carlito syrichta | reverse complement strand
TGGAAGTCAAACAGAGGGGCCTCAGAGTAGATTCACTGAGGTGTATTTGAGAATGGAACATTTCAGTGAAGGATAGCATGCCATCAGCTTTCCTCCTCCTTGCATTCACTGGCTCTGTGGTCTGTCCTCACGACCTCAGCCCAAAGAAGGTTCAGAAAAAAACAACTAAATATGGGCAGCAGAGAGTTCCAGCTCAAACTCAGTTCTTTTCTGTGCCTGAGTCCTCACCTGGGCATCCACCAAGATGAGAGCCACCACTGCCTCCTATCTTGCAGTTCCCCAGGTAGAAGACAGGTACCATACTCCCAGTCAGGGTGGACTACAGGTGCTGCACCTACCACGGCCACTGACTTGCTGTGTGATGTTGGCCAAACCCTTCTCTTCTCTGGGCCTCAATTTCCTCATATAATAATGGATGAATGAAAGGGTGATTTATGATCTCCGAGCCCTCATCTAGTGTGGTAGGGCTTTCCTTCCTTAAATTAATACTGGCCAAATGTGGCCAAAGATGGACATATTTGAAGGAGGAGGATAAGCAGTTTGACTTGGATGGAATTCCCTTGACACAGTGGGAGGCTTTTCCTGACTCACAACCTGGCATTAGTGCCATTGAGTGGCATTGTTTGATGGGTTCCAGGAGGTCTCTAAGACACATGGTCTGTGCCTTCCCTTGTCCCCACCCCAAGGAATGAGGTCTCTTTAGGGTACTCCGACTGCTTCTGTTGCCAGAGATCACCGGAATCCCAAACCCGGGAGGAGGCCTTCCTG
>NW_006951032.1:0-723 GCF_000164805.1 Carlito syrichta | reverse complement strand
CCAAATCACTAAACACAGTACCTTGTACCTAATAGATCATGTCTGACTTGCAACAAAAAATTACAAGGCACACTAAAGAGAAAAACACAGTTGGAAGCAATGACTGAGAATTTTCCAAAATTAATGTCAGATTCTAGACTACAGATCCAGGAGCTTACAGAGAACACTGAGAAGGATAAATGCCAAAATGTCTATATTTTGGAGTATAATCAAGACATTTTTAAAAACTCAAAGGTGAAAAAAATATATTGGCTGGGTATGGTGGCTCACACCTATAACCCCAGCACTTTGGGAGGCACAGGTTAGAGGAATGCCTGAGCCCATGGGTTCAAGACCAGCCTGGGCAACTTGGCGAGACCTCATCTTGCCAGACAAACAAAAATTGACTAAATGTATTGCCAGTAGACCAATCTTGCAAGAAATGTTAAAAAAGTTCTTCAGGTCAAGTGCAGGGGCTCATGCTTGTAATCCCAGCACTTTGGAAGGCTGAGGTGAGAGGATTGCCTGAGCCCAGGAGTTCAAAACCAGACTGAGTAACATGGTGAGAGAGGGAGGATAAGGTCATAAAACCAAAAACCTTGTCTCTAAAAAAAAAAAATTCAGTGTGTGTAGTGGCACACCTATAGTCCCAGCTACTTGGAAGACTGAGGCAGAAGGATCACCTGAGCCCAGCAGATCGAAGCTGTGTTCCACCACACTCCACCCTGAGTGACAAAGAGTGAG
>NW_006951031.1:0-459 GCF_000164805.1 Carlito syrichta | reverse complement strand
GAAGAGTGAAAGAGAAAGAGAGAGAAAAATCTATCATATCTATCTATCTATCTATCTATCACAGCACACAACTTTGGCTTCAGATGTATCAAAGCAAATAAGACTGGGACTTCGAAATGAAAATCTGTGGTTGTACAAATAATATATAGAGTTCATGAACTATGTCACAATTTATTCAGTTCCAATCATATTGATTTTTGCATTTGTGTTCATCCGAGATACTGGCCTGTAGTTTTCCTTTTTGTTGTGTCTTTGGCTGGTTTTGATGCAAGAGTAATCTCATAGAATAAATTTAGAAGTATTTTCTCCTCCTCTATATTTTGAAATTGTTTGAATTGGATCGTTATTAGTTCTTCTTTAAATGCTTATTAGAATTCAGCAATGAAACCATCAGGTCCCGGCTTTTCTTTGATGGAAGACTTTTTATTACTGCTTGTATCTAGTTACTTATTTTATTAG
>NW_006951030.1:0-6378 GCF_000164805.1 Carlito syrichta | reverse complement strand
TCCACCAATGCCAGCACCTAGTCCATCTGGCAAAGCAATTTTGGAACTCTTTTTCTGGAATGGCCACCAGAGCTGTTGTCGTATTACCCCTGATGTCCTGAATATCTTCAAAATGTCTTTCTTTCAACATTTCCCTTCTCTTCAGGTAAAGAGTAAAGTCACTGGGGACCAGATCAGGTGTGTGTGTGTGGGGCGGGGTGTTTCAATACAGTTGTTTGTTTACTGGTTAAAAACCCCCTCACAGACAGTGCTGTGTGAGTTGGTGCATTGCCATGATGCAAGAGGTTCTTTGGGACCATTTTTGCACACACTTTTCTCAGGTCAAGATTTTCAGTTAAGATTTTCCTGTTTCTCTATCAATGTTTATTTGGTCTGCTATGCTTCTCATAGTCAGTCAATGATTATGATACACAATTTGATGAATTTTGCACTGTTTTCATCAGTTTCTGCTTATTACTGACTGTCCTGACCTGTCTTCATCAGTGACAGTTTCTGTCCCCTCAGAAAAATGTTTAATCCATTTGTACATTGCCGTCTACTTCATGGCATTATCCCCATAAACTCAGACTAACAGGTGTCTGATTTCACTTTCACTCTTGCCAAGTTTAACAAGAAATGTAATGTTTGTTCATTGCTCTAATTCAAACTCTGACCTCACAATGACAGCTCTGATGGCCATTCCAGAAAAAGGGTTCCAAAATTGCTTTGATGGGTGGACTAGGTGGTGACGTCGGTGCATAGCTTCCCAAGGGGAGTACTTCGAACGTAGCCATAGTGGTACTCAGCAATGAGGTATGTAGCACTTTGTCTTGGATGAGTTCATCAACTTAACTGTCAGATTTTGTACATGGAGAGATCAGAAGGCTGGGGTAAACCACTGAGAGTCTTTGACATGGTTAAAGTGACCAGGAAGCTACAAGTACCTAGCAGAGTTATTATAGAACAACCACCGCCAAACCTCAAAGTAAGGACAAGAGGAAGGTCCCCTGTCAACTCAGGTCCAAAGGAAGTGTCAATGTGACACAATACAAACCCTGCTCTATGTATTCTTTCACATGGATCCTCCAATGGTGCCTAGACTAGCCTTGCCTATCACAATCCCATAACCCCTTCCTTATCCTTCTCTCTTTCCCACTAAGCTCTCCCTTCCCATCCAGCCCTCTACCACGCTGTCCTTCCAGGTACAGAAGATAATCACGAGGTAAAAAACATTTCTTTAAGGGAGTTTAAGACAAGAAAAAAATTCCCAAGTACTGCCATTTCAGGAAAGCCCAAGAGAGAAGTACGACCAACAATAGTCAGCATTACCTCAGAATGAATAAGTATATGAATCAAAATCAGCCAGATAAGGACCAAGAAACCCTGAACCACTCCAACCCATCAAGCAATAACCTGTACCACCAGTAATTATTTGAGCAAGAACCACGGACCTCAGAATTATCTGCAGTGTCTCCAAAGAGCTTTGCTGCTGAGTCATGGCCAACCACATTGTGTACAGCATTTACAACAGCATACAAGGATGGTGATTAAACAAAAATCAACAAGTTGTACGAAGCTCCTCTTTCTAGAGGATGTGTGGGTATCTTTTCTGAGTTCCCTCATGGGGGGAAGGAAGAAAGGAAAGATGCACATAAGAAAGGAGGAAGGCAGGGCCCTGCAAAGTTGGCAGCCAGACTGGCAGGTCCACAGTTGGCCAGACATTGACGGATAAAGACTGGGTCTGGACTGAGCACTGAAGACACATGTCCTCTTGAATCTTTATCCTACTGGTAAGAAGGATAGGGACTAGGCATTTCAGAGTGTGTTTGGGTAGGGGGTGATGCCAAGGTTTTAGACTGCCAGAACCCAGATGATAAGAGGGTGTGATATGTGGAGGGTGACAATGACACTTACCAATCCTCAATAAAATATCAGCAAACTGAGTTCAATAGCACATCCAAGAGACAATACATCACAATCAAGTGGATTTTATGCCAGGTTTGTAAGAATAGGTCAATACATGCAAATCACAAAAATACATTTCATCAATAGAATTAAGGATACTCCCCAAAAAGAGGTAGACAAAAAGCCTTGCCTTCAGGCCACCTAATTAACAATTTGTTGAACTCCACTATATGCTGTAAGCAATGAGAAGTCCTCAGTAGGATCAAAAAATACCCTACTAATAGTTACTGACAATATTCTTAAGAATCAAGATAATGGTGTTTGAGATCACAAACGCAACACTTATGAGACCACCTTCTTGTTAAGAAACATGGATGAAACACTTGTGGCAGTCAAAAAGTCTCCACATATTATATGAATTTTGTTAATATGAAATATATAGAAGAGACAAATCTATACAGACAGAAAATCTATTTGTGATATCTTAGGGTTGGTGTGTGGCTGGAGGAATAAAAAGGTGATAGCTAACACGTATGGTTTCTCTTTAGGCTGACGAAATATTCTAAAATTGATACCGCGTGGTTGCATAGATCTCTGAATACACTAAAAATGCTTGAATTGCCGGGCTCGGTGGCTCAGCCTGTAATCCTGCGCCGTTGGGAGGCTGAGGTGAGTGGATTGCCTGAGCCCGCAGGTTCGAGACCCACCTGGGCAGCGAGACCTCATCTCTACAATAAATCAAAAATGAGCCGGGCGTGGTAGCACATGCCTGTAATTCCGGCTACTCGGAAGGCTGAGGCAGAAGGATCGCCGGAGCCCAGCAGGTCGAGGCTGCGGTGGCCAGGAGCGGCCACTGCACTCCAGTCTGGGTGACAGAGTGAGACTCCAACTCAAAAAAAAAAAAATGCTTGAATTGTAGTCTTTTAATGGTTCAATTTTAAGGTATATTAATTATTTTTTCAATAAATCTGTTAGGAAAAAATAAAGAGGGACAGGAAGGAAAGGAAGGAAGGAAGGAAGGATGGAAGGAAGGAAGGAAGGAGGGAAGGAAGGAGCAAACCCTGGGATGTAGTCTAAGCTGGGAACACCTGGTTTATTTTCTAAGATATATCCACAGCCAGCCATTTATCTGCATAATCACGCAGGTAGTCAGTCCCAGGACATGCACTCTGGTTTCCCCTCCTTGCAGCTGCACATTGCTTTCCACTACTCACTGGCATTCCCGCTCTCTTTTAGCTGTTGGTCATCATTCACCAGCCCTATTCTCTCACATAGATCTAGTGTCTACAGAGAGGCCCACTGTACACAAAGGACAAAGTTACCAATTTCCAGCAGACATCAAGACAGCTTCCAGCTTGGGACACTGGCAAAGTTACAACGACCCACTGGAGAACCAGCTCTGCTCTTCCTGATAGAAAGTGGGGTTGGAGCGGGGACTGTCTAAAGCAGGGTTAAATGTCTGGCAGGTTGCTGGTTCATCCCAGTGGACCTGCCTACTCACGCCATCCTGCAACTTCCAGCTGGTAATTATGATTCAGAAATTTCTCATAAGTGGTTCTGCCAGTCCCATCCCTTACCTCCCTTCCTTCTAGACCCTTCTCCCCACTACACTGAACTTTGGATTCAGAGCCCTGAGTTCCAGCCAGCCTTGGGCTCTCGAAATCTCAACTAACTTTTTTTTTCATGTGGTTTCACTCATGAACTCTGTCAATTACTCTTGCTGGATCCTTCCAATGCCCGTCACTCATTGAGGGTGTTTGGGGTGACTCTATTTCCTGCATCCTGAACATTCTGACCAATTCCTTGTTTCTCAAAGTAAAGGGAAAATGTCTGATTGATATTTAGGAAATTTAAATCATGCCCTGAGAAATCCTGCTACTAAGGATAGTACTGCATAAATACAGCATTATATAGCTAAGGGATTAAGTCAACTTTCTTTTCAATTAGAAAATAAAAAACAAACTATTACAGTCATGAGATACCTTTTTTTTTACTCATAATGTCGGTCAAAATTTTGAAGGCTGAGAAAACGTTTGTGAAAGTGCAGTGTAATCATATACATTAATTTCTGAGAAATGAACTGGTACAGCAGTTTTGAAACATAATTTCAGCACTATTTGTAAAAAATTAAAATATTCACACTTTGTCCCTTTTAACCAATTTTCTCATTAGTATGACTTTCTGATGAGAAAATATGATTATTTCCCCAAAATTCATGCTTAAAGATGTTGTTTTCAGTTTTATTAATAGTAGCAGCAAATGATAAGCAACTTATATGTCTATCAGGAAGTTGAAATAATTAATTCTGTTACATACACACTTTAAATCTGTATGTACTGTCATAGAAAGGTCCTGTGCCCCTTCCATTAAGTGGCAAAGGTAAGTGGCAGAACAATCTATTCGAAATTATCCATGTATGTTAAAAAACAATATATTTTTATAGTACATCTATCTCTTTAAAAGCCTAGAATAAACTTTAACACAATGCTCACCACATTGTTAATAATGGTTACCTGAGGAGGGGTTGAGTGTTGGAGGAATTTTGTCAATGGGAGAATTGTGATTCACCTGTATTTTTCAAATGTTTTACAATAAGAATACATGCACTATGACTTTTGCAGTTAAAATACTTAAATACTCCTCAAAACAGAAAGAGTAGCTATGTATTATTCAATTAAAGTAACTGCTAGCTGGTGCAGCAGACAAAACCTGCATTGATTGGCTTAGCCCACCAGAAGTTTATTTTTGTGCAGATACTTTCTGATGTCAGTTGGCAGGGTCTCTCTGTTCTCAGGTGACCAAGGGATCTGGGTTGCTTCACCTGTCAACACAAGGTTACCATGTTTGCTGGTGAATGGAGGAAAAAGCATGGGAATGGTGAACTAGCTCCTGCCTAACTGCAAGTAGACCACCCAGGAAAGATAGGAAGACAAGATGCAGATGAGAACTTGTAGACTTCTTCATATGCTACTACCACACAGTAGGTGCTTAGAAAATGGCAACAATTACAATTTATTATAACCACACTCTCTCCATTTCTAGGAGGAGTTTCTGAGAAAGCTAAATTTTCTTTGGAATTCATCAACTTTTAAAAATGTCTACTATGTGACAGACGCTGTCAAACACAGGATAACATCTATTTTTTAAAAGATCCTGTGCAAGGGAGCATTTGTCCCTTTACACTCGGTCTCATTTTTCTGCATGGCCCTTTGCAATGACTTCTATAATAGCAATAGGCTGAGAATTCTCTTCTTTCTTTTGATACATTGTCAAAATTTTAACTTGTGAATCTGCTTGAGCTTCCATAACTGAACTTGGGTGAACATATGTCCAGGCAAACTACAAACCAGCATTTTCCTGTGGGGAAGGTATAAAGACCCCAGAAAGTGAAAGGTTGATTCATTTCTTTTTCTTTTTCAAATCACAGATAGTATTAGTTCCCAAAATCTAATTTTCACCTCTTAGGAGGATTCTGGGGTTTTTAGAAATTCAGGCTCAGTAGATGTTTGCTTACACGGTGATTTCCCTGGTCTTTTCCCACCTACCACTTATAAAGGAGACTTTGGTTTTTAACTGCCTAGGTAAGCTCATTCATATGTGTCTGTGTTCATGAGCCAGTTTCAAATTAGAAATCCCAATAAAAGGCTACTGCAAATATCAGAGTAGCTTTCAAAAGTCCTCTAACTTCAGGGTTATAGCCCCCAAACTGGTAGATTATGTGCAAATCAGACTGTACTCACAGCCCATTTAGAAAACACTTTGAAAGTGTATTGAAGAGGCCAAAGGGAAATGACAAGGCATTTAAATGCCACTGTCCGAGGTAAATCTTTAGATCAATGGAGCTGTTTGTATCAGGGTGAGGTATGGGACAGCCAGAGGACTTCTGCAGGAAGGAGAAATGCTCTGTGGCAGAAAGATGGCAGGTGATTCTGGGCTGTTTCCTTGAGAGCAGGGCAAAGCCTCCAGAAGGTAGAGCAGTGATCAGCTGGTCAGCAGGCCAGGATTCAAAATTGGATGGGAGTGCACACTAGGGATGACTAGGGGAAAAGCACTGCAGTGTGGGAAAGTGCTAGGACTAGACAGAAATGCCAGGTGCTGGGCAGTCAGCTCTCAAGAAATACTGTGCCTCAGGCAGGAGAATCCTAGATTAAGAAGGCCCACAAACAGTCTGTAAGATGTTTTTCATTCTGGTTGTCAGCCTTCTTTAGGCCTGCTTTTAGTCCCCCGGTACAAGGTCCCTTTTTGTTGCACGAGAGACATTATGGAGCACCAAGAAGACACATAAACCTAGAGAGCTAAGAGACAGAAGACTGGCCTCAGGCTAGGAGATGTGGGAACAGCAGGGACTGTAGATGAGTTCAGATCAGAGGTCCTGAAAAATGAACGAAGTGAAGAAACAACCCCAAAATGGGAGAAAGAACTTTCAAACCATTCATCTGACAACCATTAATAACCAGAATATATAAAAAGCTCAACTGAATAGCAAAGTCAAAG
>NW_006951029.1:0-698 GCF_000164805.1 Carlito syrichta | reverse complement strand
GGGAGTCCTCCTATATAGAACACTACACTACCTGTAACTACAGAGAAATAAGGAAATCTTGGTTAAAACGACTCCTCCATCTCAAAAAGCTACAGAGCGTCTTCTTAAGTGATAACCACCAATCAGGTTTTGGGAGTAGGAATCTGGATAATGGGAGTCCTCATATACAGGAAACTGCAGTGTCTATTGCTAAGAAAGAATAAGGAATCTGGTTTACAGGTGTCCTCAAACCCAAATAAAACTTCAAGGTGTCTTGCTAAAGGCTAAACACGAATTTGGGTTTCTGAAGCAAAATCTAGGGAAATGAAATCATCATATACAGACAACTGCATGGACTTTTCCTAGGAAATAATAAGGAATCTGGGTGATATGTGTTCTCAATCAACAAAAAATTACACGGCGTCTTCCTAAGGTCTAAACAAGCATCAGGGTTTCGACACATGTATCTGGGAAAGGGAGTACTCATATACAGGCAACTGCACGGTTGTTGCTAAAAATAAGGAATCCGGGTTATACGAGTCCTGAGTCCTGAAAATCTACAGGGCTTCTTGCTGAGGGCTAACGAAGAATCACAGATTCGAGGCATCAATGTGGGTAATAGCAGTCCTCATACACAGAAAAGTACATGGACTCTGGCTAAGGAAAAAGAAGAAATCTGTTTTACACGGTTCCTCTATCAAAAAATCTACATGGCGTCG
>NW_006951028.1:0-535 GCF_000164805.1 Carlito syrichta | reverse complement strand
CCTGTTTAAGCCCCACAGTATGGCCACTCACCTCACTCTCGTTTGCCCAGGAGAAAGGGAGGCTCTGAGGCCGGGGACCTCGCTCCCACCAAGTCCCCAGCCCCGTGGCTGGAACCCTTGCCTGGGGCACCCTCGTCTGGGGCCCCCTCACCTGGGGTGGATGTCCACAAGCAGCACAAGCGTCTGCCTGGTGATAGCGTCAATGCGCTTGCAGTGGAAGCGGGCCACCTTGAGCACCTAGAGGTACGTGCAGCAGAGCATAATGAAAGACAGCAGGAAGCTGAGTGCGTGGAAAGCGCCGGTGAAACCACGAAGCGCAGGCGCTCGTCGGGCCGCCGGCTGCACAGCAGTGCACGAGGCGTAGAGCTGGTGGAAGCCCAACCAGGACAGGGCGAACGCGGGGGCTGGGAAGGTGAACGGGGGCTGGGAAGGTGAACGCGTGCAGCCACGTGTAGGCCACCATGAGCGCGGTGTCACAGAGGCGCATCTTGGCCCGGTAGCTCAGCGGGAAGACCACGGCCACCCAGAGGTCGAT
>NW_006951027.1:0-810 GCF_000164805.1 Carlito syrichta | reverse complement strand
AACCAATCGACTGACTAGTCAAATAACTGTAAGCTGACAAAGTTAGCTCAGCTAAATAGTCAGTCATCAAGGTAGGTCAGTTACTTGTCAGCCCAACTAGTCAGCAGACTAGTATTATCAGCAAACCAACAAACAAGTTAACCTTGATAACTAGTGGGCCAACTCGTTAGTGAGATTGTTAACCCAGCTAACTAGTCAGCCGACTAGTGTGCTGACTTGCTAAGCCAGCTAACAAGTCGGCCGAGTAGTCAGTCAACATGTTAAACCAGCTAAGTAGTATGCCTACTCATCAGTCAAAATTTTAAGTCACCTTACTCACTTGTTAACCAACTAGTTAAGACAGCTAGTTAACTCGTTTGTCAATGAGTTAAAACAGTTAGCTAACTCATTAACCAACTCATTATTTCAGCTAGCTATCTCGTTATCCAACTAGTTAAGTCAGCTACCTAAGTCAGCTAGCTAACTAGCTAGCTAGCTAAGTCAGCTAGCTCACTAGATCGCTAAATATTTAAGTCTGCTACCTAACTAGTTAGCTAATTATTATATCCTCTAGTTATTCAGCTAAATAGTTAGCTAACTATTAAAATCAGGTTGTTAAGTCAGCTAGCTAATTAGTTAAGTCAGACAGTTAAGTCAGCTATCTAAATAGTTAAATCAGTTACCTAAGTCAGCTAGTTAAGTCAGCCTTTTAAATTAGTCGGCTGGTTAAGATAGCTACCTAGCTAATAAGCTAACTGGTTACATCAGCAGGTTGAGTCAGGTTGTTATCTAGTTAACTAACGGGTTAAATGAGCTGATTGAGTCAGCTAG
>NW_006951026.1:0-865 GCF_000164805.1 Carlito syrichta | reverse complement strand
CATCCCAGAGCCTAACCAACTTGGGGGAAGGGAAATGATCCATTTCCAACTCCCTCTAGTCATCCTGTCCCACATATAGTGGGAAAAAATGGAGAAGCACTTGTGAAGGTCACATCACAGAAATGCAGGCTTCCTAAAAGTCTGAAACCTAGTTACAGGACTATAGAATCCTTCCCTACCCTGTACACCTTACTACCAAATCACTAAACACAGTACCTTTTACCTAATAGATCATGTCTGACTTGCAACAAAAAATTACAAGGCATACTAAAAGAAAAAAACATAGTTGGAAGCAATGACTGAGAATTTTCCAAAATTAATGTCAGATTCTAGACTACAGATCCAGGAGCTTACAGAGAACACTGAGAAGGATAAATGCCAAAATGTCTATATTTTGGAGTATAATCAAGACATTTTTAAAAACTCAAAGGTGAAAAAAATATATTGGCTGGGTATGGTGGCTCACACCTATAACCCCAGCACTTTGGGAGGCACAGGTTAGAGGAATGCCTGAGCCCATGGGTTCAAGACCAGCCTGGGCAACTTGGCGAGACCTCATCTTGCCAGACAAACAAAAATTGACTAAATGTATTGCCAGTAGACCAATCTTGCAAGAAATGTTAAAAAAGTTCTTCAGGTCAAGTGCAGGGGCTCATGCTTGTAATCCCAGCACTTTGGAAGGCTGAGGTGAGAGGATTGCCTGAGCCCAGGAGTTCAAAACCAGACTGAGTAACATGGTGAGAGAGGGAGGATAAGGTCATAAAACCAAAAACCTTGTCTCTAAAAAAAAAAATTCAGTGTGTGTAGTGGCACACCTATAGTCCCAGCTACTTGGAAGACTGAGGCAGAAGGATCACCTGAGCCG
>NW_006951025.1:0-739 GCF_000164805.1 Carlito syrichta | reverse complement strand
TGACAGTCCTACCACCAGTGTTTAAATAGGCATTACCTAGTGAGAGCTCTCCATGGTCATTGCGACCCCACATTTACGCTCGGCATTGCTCTAGTGGGAACTCTTATGGTGATTCTGCACCTACAATAAGTCTTTGGCTGAGCTGTAGGCTTATGATGACATCTTTTGAAATCTGAGTGAATGCTACCAAGCCTACATGGCTCCTGCTTTCTTCAAGGCTGCAGAGTTAGCACCACACACACATTGCCAAGTTTTATGGCTTGTATCTTACAGAGCTGCTAAGGGAGCCACATCTGGAGCTCCTGGAGTCACCATGCACCAACTAGAACAGCTGGGATGCAGGAAGCTATGTCTTGAGGTGGTGTCCTGGGCCTAGTCCCAGAAACCATTTTCTCCTCTCAGACTTCTGGTCCTGTGATGTGAAGGGCAGTCCAAAGCTTTTCTGAAGTGCTTCTGAAATACCATGTGGTCTTTTTCCATTGTCTTGGCTATTAGCACCTGGCTTCTCATTAGCCATGCTCATCTACGTAGCGAGTGGTGGTTGTCCACTCTTGGATTTCTCTATTTGGATTCCTGCCCTGGAAACATTCTTTCATTGTCCACATGGCCAGGCTGCAAATTCAAAAAGATTGTTCTGTTCTGTTTCACTTTTTTCTTGCAGTTCACTGCAAGCAGATAGCAGTAACCACATAGGAGTGTGAGTATTTTGCTACCTAGATATATCTTCTGCCAGATACCC
>NW_006951024.1:0-898 GCF_000164805.1 Carlito syrichta | reverse complement strand
TGGGACTGTGAATGATTAAGATTTCACATGATGCCGGGCTCAGTGTCTCAGCCTGTAATCCCAGGGATTTAGGAGGCTGAGGTGAGTGGATTTCCTGAGCCCATGGGTTCGAGACAGGCCTAGGCAACTTGGCGAGACCTCATCATTACAATAAATCAAAAAATTAGCTGGGCATGGTAGCATGTGCCTGTAGTTCCAGCTACTTGGAAGGCTGAACCAGAATGTGGCTGGACCCCAGCAGGTTGAGGCTACAGTGGCTGGGAGAAGTCACTGCACTCCAATCTGCATAACAGAGTGAGACTCCAATACAAAATAAATAAAAATAAAATAAATTAAACTAAATTAAAAAAAGATTGCACATGATGCTCCATCAGCTCCATGGAGAACACTGTTAATAGCAAGCACATTTACACAGGATGGCAGTTACTTCACAGAACAACACAAAAGTGACTGAATAAAAAAATATTAAACCGGGGTTGGTGGCTCAGCCTGTAATCCCGTGCCTTGGGAGGCCGAGGTGAGTGGATTGCCTGAGCCTGCACGTTCCAGTCCCGCCTGGACAACTTGGCGAGACCTCATCTCTACAATAAATCAAAAAATTAGCCGGGTGTGGTAGCACGCACCTGTAGTTCCAGCTACTTGGAAAGCTGAGGTGGAAGTATCGCTGGAGCCCAGCAGGTCGAGTCTGCAGTGGCCGGGAGTGGTCACTGCACTCCAATCTGGGTGACAGAGTGAGAATCCAACTCAAAAAAAAAAAAGAATTATTAGAAGGGAATTGCTCTTCCGGATGCTAAAAACACACAATATAAGTACAGATTTTGAGATTACATACCATGGGAGATAACTGTACATGGATTTTTTCCTAAGACATGTTTATTATTAGATTGACATTAAAATT
>NW_006951023.1:1574-2329 GCF_000164805.1 Carlito syrichta | reverse complement strand
AGTTAGGTCAACACATTAAGTCAGTTGGTTATCCAGCTGTTTAGGTAGTTAAAAAGCTAGTTAAGTCAGTTGGCTAGCCATGTAGCTAGCTAGGTATTTCAGCTAGTTAAACAAGCTGGATAGCTAGGTAGTTAGCTGGTTAAGTCAGCTAGTTAAGTCAACTTGCTAGCTCATTAAGTCAGTGAGTTTATTCAGCTGACTTGGCAGCAGGCCAGCTGGGTAGCTTGCTAGTTAAGTCAGTTGGCTAGAGAATGAGCTAGCTAATTAAGTAACCTGATTAATTCAGCTCACTAGCCAGCTGGTTAGCTAGGTAGCCAGGTAGGTAAGTCAGCTTGCAAGACAACGGGTTATGTAGGTAGTTAGCAAGATAAGTCAGCTGTGTATCCTGCTGCCTAGCTATTTGACACCTAGTTAAGTCAGATGGCTAGACAACTGGCTAGCTAGGTAGCTTGCTTACTAAGTGAGCTGGCTAGACAGCTGGCTAGTTACTTAAGTCAACTAGTTAAATCAGCTGGCTAGCCCCCTGGCTAGCTATATAGCAAGGTAGTTAATTCAGCTGACAAGCAAGCAGTCCAGCTATTTATGTCAGTTGGTTAGCTAGGTAGCTGGCTAGCTAGGTAGCGAGCTAGTTAATCAGTTAGCTAGCCAGCTGGCTACCTAATTAAGTCAGTTAGTTAAGTCAGCTGGTTAGCCAGCTCTCTAGCTAGGTAGAGAGTTAGTTAAGTCAGCTGGCTACCCAGCTGGCTAACGAGTTA
>NW_006951023.1:0-827 GCF_000164805.1 Carlito syrichta | reverse complement strand
CAGCTAGCTAGCAGGCTGAATAGTTGGTTAAATCAGCGAGTAATTCAGCTGGCCAGCCAGCTGGCTAGCTGTTAATCAGCTAGTTAAGTCAGCTGCCTAGCCAGCTGGCTAGCTGGTTAAGTCAGCTAGATAAGTCAGCTGGCCCATCCAGCTTTCTAGCTAGGCAGTTAGCTACTTAAGTCATCAAGTTAAGTCAGCTCTCTGGCTAGGTAGCTAGCTAGTTAAGTCAGCTGGCTAGCTAGTTAAGATAGGGAGTTAAGTCACCTGGCTAGCAAGCTGCCTATCAGGGTGGCTATCTTGTTAAATTTGCTGGCTACCCAGCAGACTAGATAGCTAAATCACCTAGTTAAGTCAGTTCACTGTCCAGCAGGTTAGCTGAGTAGTTAAGTAGTTAAATCACCTGGCAAGCCAGTAGGTATGTAGCTACTTAAGTCCGCTGTCTAGCCTTTAGGCTATCTAGTTATGGCACCTAGTTAAGTCAACTGGCTATCCCGCTGTCTAGGTAGATAGATAGGTATTTAAGTCTGCTGGCTAGTCTGCTGGCTACATTGTTAAGTCAGCTAATTCAATCAGCTGGCTAGGCTGCTGGCTAGCTAGGAAGCTAGGAAATTAAGTCAGGTGGCTAGACAGCTGGCTAGCTATTTAAGTCAGCTACTTTAGTCAGCTGGCTAACCAGTTGGTTAGCTAGTTAAGTCAGCAAGTAAATTCAGTTGTCTAGTCAGCTGGCTAGCTAGTTAAAAAGCTATTTACGTCAGAAGGGCAGCCAGCTGGCTTGCTAGTTATTTCAGCTATTAAAGTCAGCTGTCAAGCTAGGAATCTAGCTAGTT
>NW_006951022.1:0-661 GCF_000164805.1 Carlito syrichta | reverse complement strand
ACTAGATCGCTAAATATTTAAGTCATCTACTTAAGTCTGCTACCTAACTAGTTAGTTAATTATTATATCCTCTAGTTATTCAGCTAAATAGTTAGCTAACTATTAAAATCAGGTTGTTAAGTCAGCTAGCTAATTAGTTAAGTCAGACAGTTAAGTCAGCTATCTAAATAGTTAAATCAGCTACCTAAGTCAGCTATTAAGTCAGCTTTTTAAATTAGTCAGCTGGTTAAGAGAGCTACCTAGCTAATAAGCTAACTGGTTACATCAGCAGGTTGTGTCAGGTTGTTATCTAGTTAACTAACGGGTTAAATGAGCTGATTGAGTCAGCTAGCTAGCAAGTTAGCAAACGGGTTGGCTCAGCTGATTGAGTAGGCTAGCTAGCTAGTTAGCTTACGAGTTACGTCAGCTGGATGTGTCAGCTAACTAGCTAGTTAGCTAACGAGTTAAGTCAGCTGGTAGTGTCAGCTAGCTAGCTCGTTAGCTAACGAGTTAAGTCAGATGATTAAGTCACGTATCTAGCACGTTTTATTACGTATAAGCTAACTAGTTAGCTAGCTGGTTAAGTCAGCTAGCTAGCTAGTCAGCTAACTATGTCAGCTTGTTAGCTAGGTATCTATCTAGTTAGGTAACAATGTAAGTCAGTTGGCTAGCTAGGTAGACA
>NW_006951021.1:0-896 GCF_000164805.1 Carlito syrichta | reverse complement strand
TGGGTTATTGAAGCATGAACTAGGGAAATGAAATCCTCATATTACAGGCAAATGCACTGACTTTTCCTAAAAAAGAATAAACAATGTGGGTGACATGTTTTCTCAATCTCCAAAAAATTATACAGCGTCTTCCTAAGATCTAAACAAGAATCAAGCTTTCAACGCATGTATCTCTGAACAGGAGTACTCATATACAGGAAACTGCACGGCTGTTTCTAACAATAAAGAATCTGGGTTATACGAGGCCTCAGTCCTGAAAATCTACAGGGCATCTTGCTGACGGCTAAAGAAGAATCACGGATTCGAGGCATGTGTGTGGGTAATAGCAATCCTAATATACAGGAAACTACATGGCCTCGAACTTATATATGGCAAGATATCTGTTTTCCACGGTTCCTCTATCAAAAAATCTACATGACTTCTTACTAAGGGCTAAACAAGAATCAGGGTTTCAAAACAGGAATCAAGGGAAAGGAAGTCCTCACATACAGGACACTACATGGCCTCCAACTAAGTACGAAAAAAGAATCAGTTTTGTAAGCGCCCTCAATCCAAAAAATTCCCAGGTTGTCTGCTATGGGACAAAAAAGAAACAGATCTTCTAGCTCTCCAAATGTTTCAGAGAAATTTAGGATTCGGATTTTATGAATCGTCATTTCAGGACTCCAGCAACATTCTCGTCCTCTTAAAAGTTGTAAATGGTATTCGGCACTTCAAGTCCGATAGGTTCCTAAGAAAAACTAAGGCCAGATTCCAGGACAAAAAGAATTTTCTTTTAATATTTGGATGTAACTCTGATCTTAAGGTGGACCCTTTAATCCTTACCCTTCCATGTCTCATTTTATTTTGAGATGGGACAAGTGTTTTGCAGTTGCCAAATGATTACTAAGTACTTG
>NW_006951020.1:0-306 GCF_000164805.1 Carlito syrichta | reverse complement strand
TTTGCTGTTTTACAAATCACTTTGGTTTACCTAGAACCAAATTCTTATTCACCTAGAGAATAAAAATTACCTTAAACAAACAACAACAAAAATACCTATACTATACCTATACTACATCTCCAGAGACAGAAGGGCCACACTAGTTTTCTATTTCTATATAGTGTGGAGAAAAATCAATAAAGCTCACGACAGGATAGTATTCCAAGGAAGCACTGAACATGTTCTTTTTATTATATTCTTTAAATCAGAATAAGATGAAATTTGCATTTCAAGAAATCTCTCCCACATTTTAAAGTACCTTTTTTT
>NW_006951019.1:0-397 GCF_000164805.1 Carlito syrichta | reverse complement strand
CCTGTACAAGCAAGTTGATTACAGCACTATTAGCAATAGCAAAAACAGGGATACAACCATACTGCCCATCAAAAGAGGACTGGATAACAAAATGTGGTACATATATAAGATGGAATATTATGCAAAAATAATGAAGGACAAAATTATGAAGTTCACAGAAACTTGGATGGATAATACTGAGTGATCTATTATAGAAAGAAAGAATTGAGTACCATGTATTCTCACTCCTAAGTGGACCTTGAACAATTATAATATTATAAGAAAGGGGTTGTCAGTGGTTGGAAACTGCCTGGGGGTGGAGTATAGGATTGGTAGTAGTGGTAAACTGTCAGGAGAGGGGGGGTGCACACCCCACATCAAGGGTACCTGCATAATGACCATTTGTATAACTAACCCT
>NW_006951018.1:0-1267 GCF_000164805.1 Carlito syrichta | reverse complement strand
TTCCCAACTATCTGTCCTGAGTTGTAGTAGGTTGATTAAAAATGTATGCCCAACATAGTGTTTTATCCTTTTTTTTTTTTTTCTGTGTCCGATTATCCAGTTTATGTTTCCTTCAAAGTTCTCAATCTTGTCTAGGGTGTGCTCACCTCTTCTGCATTTTAGCATATTCTAGGCTCTGAGCAGGCATCCCTATCCTGAGCAGACCCAGTGCAGAAACCCAGAGAATCTGGAAAGCATTTCCAATTGAAATTCTGGCTGCCGATATATACCCAACAAAGAAGCCTACATGCACAGAGTCCAAGGACGCCAGCTGTGATAGTACTTGCCTGATTCAGGTTTTTTCAATTATTTGATAGTTTCAGCCTTCAGAAGCCAGTTTGCACTGAGAATCATTTCTTTTAATCCAGTGAAAAATCTTCACCTTTTCATCAAATGCTCAGTTACCTTTACTCATAATAAATCTCTTTGCGTTTAAACCATTTGGGTGTTCTGTTTTTATGTACAGACCTCCACCCACACTCTACAACCAGATAATTATTGGCTTACATCGTTCTTTGTGCCAGAGTTTCCCATCGAGAACTAATAAATAAAGCAGAAAATACCCTTCACAGAGTTCCTGTCACAAATAACCACTCAATCTCTAGGGAGAACTAAAAGATGAGGCAAGAAGATGAAAACATTCATGGGAAATTACACCTTCTAGAAACTGGAGGAGTGGAGAAGATAATTTTCTGACTTACACAATCTTTTCAATGTATTGAACTACACTGAAAAGGCAAATATAATCATACTGATGTGTTTAAAAAACAACAATGCTAAGCTCTTTGCTATTTACAGGAAGTGAACAAAATAATTTTTTTTTCATTAATCAGTATTTTTTATTATGGTTTTGAGGGGTACAGTTAAGGGTTAGGTGTACAATGACGTTTCATTCAGGCACCCTGTAGATAAAAAATAATTTAACACTAAGAGTTGAAAACAAAAAGGTGGATATCTGGATTTAATCAACTAAAGTAAGTCTTTTCCATTGTAATATCTGAAATAGGCATATATGTTTAAATTGTTGGTACCTTAGAGTGATGACAAGTTCGATAAGTAGCATTTTTCTGACTTTATAGAATGAAGGATTAATGACTCAACACACAGATTAAGCAAAAGGAAACCAGAGTAGCTCTAGTACTACATTTGATTAAACTTCTCTCTTAAGATTACTCAGAATAACATGGAAAGAAGACAGGATATTTGAAAGGACAAAACTGTATAAACC
>NW_006951017.1:0-9161 GCF_000164805.1 Carlito syrichta | reverse complement strand
TGGGCAGGCGAGACCTCATCTTTACAATATATCAAAAAATTAGCTGGGCCTGGTAGCGAGCGCCTGTAGTTCCAGCTACTTGGAAGGCTGAGGCGGAAGGATCGCTGGAGCCCAGCAGGTCGAGGCTGCCGGTGGCAGGGAGCGGCCACTGTACTCCAGTCTGGGCGACCGAGTGAGACTCCAACTCAAAAATAATAATAATAATAATAAAATTAATGGGTCTTTCAATTTACGAATTTGTGTATGTATGTACTTATTATTTATTTGAATTGGTGTCTCACTCTGAGCACAGGCTTTTTTCCCATTTATTTTTCTTATTAGAAGATCTTTATTTCATATTATTTTTAATGTTTTCTACTCCCACAGCTTTACTAAGTTATAACTGAATAATAAAAATATACATATTTATCCCCATACGTATCTTTTTGTGGTGTGAAGACTGATATTTCTCGACAGATTCACTAGATAGATGGGCTCTTTTTCCAAAATCAATTTGTGTGTGTGTGTGTGTGTATGTGTGTGTGTGTATCACTGCATCCCAGGCTAAGACATCTTTCAATCGGCTACAGCAAAAAAGTGTGAAAGCCACTATAACAAAATGACGTTATCTCGATTATCAAGAGTTCCAGCACTAGCAGTCTTCCTCATCTTTCTGAAGATGTTGGCGACTCTTGGTGAAGCCTGAGAGATTTCTCCTTTGCGGAAATCAGCTTTGGCCTTCCGTCGTCCCCGCCTCGTTTTCTGTAATTTGCCTCGCCTACTGCGCCATCTAGTGTAGTATGGAGGGAAGTGAAGCACATCAGGGGTGGATTGTAAAAGAAAGATTCTAAAGAAAGAAATAGATTATTATTTTTTTCCTAAGCCTCAATTGTGTATATTTGAGAAAACCATAAGTATTTCCAATGAAAATTAAAAAGTAAATTGGGAAGGTTATTAAAAAGTAATTAAAATGAAGTAACTTTGGCTAAATAGCCAGTGTGTAATTTGCATTTTCCCAGATACTAACCTTGAGATAATAATTTGAATAATTTTCCTTGGGTGGGAAAAACAACACCAGAAAGGTAGCAGGTAAGTGATGAAGGAAGCAGAATCCACCTGTAAAACGTGTTTATCAAATCACTTTCCTTAGTGATGGATTGTGTTCAACTCTAAAACAATTCTTGGGCCACTGCCTTGCTAAACTATGGTGTGGCCATGTGCTCTTTAAGCTATGGCCAGGCCCCTTTCTCTCCCTTGGGGAGCTGAATTTCCTCTTTCTCTCTCTCTCCAATTTGCTTTCTAAATAAACTATATATTCTAATCTAACTTCTGTGCAATTCTTTGTATTTTCATGCAGCACTGGATCACACACCAGATACCCACACCCCAGAGGGCCTGACCTAACATTCTGGAGGCCCTGCTGGGAGTGTGACCTAACAGTAATGGTCACATTTTGTTTGATAGCTAGCTGCATAGATAGATACAGCTAGGCATCTTAAAAAAACAAACAAAAAAAAAACACAAATCTCAATATATTTAAAAGTATTACAATCCCATACATTTACTCATACAAAGATTTATCTTGTTGAGAAACTTTGGAAATTGATGTAAAATACGTGATTTGGAGACAGGAAGTCTACGACATATTAGCCTAATAACAAAAATGCTGTTTAAAAGAAAATGAAAAAAATAAAAACTAAAAAAGAGATGAGTAATAAATTAAAAATAAATAAATAAAAGAAAAATGATATTTATTTGATAATAGAACATTGTAAAGGAAATTTGTGTGACTGATAATTACATGTTCATTAAGGGAGGTAAGGGAAAACAATGGTTTTTAAAAGGAAACTATGCAAAATCTCATAATTGTTTTGAAATGATTGTCCTTGATTAAAAGTTCAGTAACAAAGATGACATAAATCTGAGGTTGGAAAGGCAGTTGCTGGACAGAAGTCCTTGAAGATGATATTTTTCCATTTTATACACTTACACATCTGTGTAAGTTTGAGATGGCCCTTGTGCAAGGTTGTGCCTTTTGTTGAGTTTTTTGGGATTGTTTTGTGATCAGGCATATACCATGAGAACTCTCTCCTATTTTCAGGGTTTTGTTGTCGTTGTTGTTTATAATGTAAGTGACTACTTATTGCTTCTGATAATTTTAACAAGCAGGATTCCTTAGATATTTTCCCACTAACTTTTCTTGATTTTGATTAAAGTCTCTTCCTAGAAGCTTTTTCATTATCTGGCATTTTGTCTGTTGTATGTGGGAGGTTAATGTTCTTAGCTTCATCAGTCGGCATTAGGCATCAAACCCCCCAAAGTATATCAACATTTGGAAGTTGGATGAGAAATGACATAAGAAGGCCCAAGACCTGTGGGAAGAGCAACAATGGCAAATGCTGAAAACCTAATGACTCTTTAGGACACCCAGGCAGGAGAACTGCTTCAGTACAGGAGGTTAAAGCTGAAGTGAGTTTTGATTGCTCCACTGCACTCCAACCTGGGTGACAGATCGATATCTTGTTTCTTAAAAACAAACAAACAAATCTAATGGAAAAACTATGCAATTTTATTAAGGGACTCTAAGAAATACCTAAATCAATTAAGAATGATTGAAAAATTTTCTTAAAGATCTAAATTCTTCCTTAATGGATATATAACTTAAATGTAATACACAACCTAACAGTGAATTTTAGTAAAACGAGACGAGTTGAGTTTGCAAACCACATGGAAGTTTAAAGAGGCATAAAAGAGTACATGGCTAAAGAAAAAATATGGGAAGGTAGAATTTGCCCCACATGAAAGTTATTATAATTAAAATAGTACATTGTAATTAAATAGCTATAGTAATTAAAATAATACATTTTTTGCAAGAAATACATAAATTTGCTACAGAAAAAGAACTGAGATACATGAAAAAGACCCAAAATTTTGTAGCACTTTAGAATGTTGGTATATGTTAGTGTATATATTTATAGAACAATCTCTCCGTCTGTTTTCTTTGTCTCTTTCTTTTTCTTCTTACCTCCTCCTCTCTTTCACTCTTCTTTATAAATACAAAAACAAAGAACTATTTGATAAATTGAACTTAAGAAATATTTATCTATATAAAAGTTTTAAATTAGATCTGTGTCTCAACACTCATACATTTCCTCACCACCAGATGCATTAAGGACATACATTTTATATACAACACTTCAAAATTATTGTTAGAAAATATAGGTGTCTTTTTTGGAAATATATTCTTGGGAAAAATCTAGTAAAGAAGTTAAAAAAACACTAAGTATAAAAGAAAAGATTGATAAATCTTACTATGTAAAATTAGAAATTTCTCTTCCTTTATAGACACCTTTTAAAAAAGTGAAAGACCATTTACAAAACAGAAATTGACACAAAGCCAGTAAATAGTGTAAATAAAAGCTCCAATACATTATTTTAAAATATTTTAAACATCTGAGAAAAATGGGCTACTGATATGATAAGGCATCTCACAAAAAAGAAAATAGATACAATGAATAAAAATAAAATATGTAATTACTGATCAAATTAATGCATAACAAGATCGAAATTAGGTTCTAATTTTACCTCTTCATAAAGTCAATATTAGACCACTGGTTTGCTAAGCATTGGGCAGGCCATTTTATTTAGCTTTGGCCCACTCCCGTCCCTGGGGGATGTGAATTTCTCTCACTCTCTATAATTTACTTTCTAAATAAACTGTATCTTCCAGTCCCCCCCCCAAAAAAACATCATTGTTAAAATACCTGACAATACCAAGTGTTCAAGAATATTTAGAATATTAGAATATTTTATGTGCTGTCTGTAGAAATGCATATTGGTGCCATCACTTAGAAAAACAATTTGTTGCTGGGCACAATGACTCATGCCTATAATCCCAACATTTTGGGAAGCACGAAGAGAGGATTGCCTGAGCCAGGGATCTGAGACCAGCCTGGGCAACTTCCTGAAACCTTGTCTCTACAATAAAAAAATTAAAAAAAAGAAATAAAGAAAAGCAATTTGCTGTCTTAGGAAGCTGCAAATCACAGATCTCAAAATCTACTAATTCCATTCAAGGTGCATTCCCAAGAGAACTTCTTGCACATCTTGATCAGGCTTATGCTACACCAGGAAAGCTACCCACTTGCCTGTCTAAAATTCTCTACTTTCAATATTCCAAAATGCATCTGGTCCTAGTATTTATGAAAAACTATTGTGCTCCTGTATTTTTCCTAGTTATATTCCCTATCATGATATGGATATCATTGTGTAACTGTCTTTTTTATCTTAATATCTTTGCCAACATTTTTTAGAGCAACATCATGAAATCATTCTCTCTCTTTTATCAACAGTTTATATACTTCTGTTGGAGTGCAAGAAATTTCTATCTTTAATTTCCTATTATTAGATATTGTCCAGTTTTTACTTTTTCCTCAAATTTTCTTCATCTAATGAAACGTTTTTGGCAGATACATTCCTAGATGTAAAATTTCTGGGCTGCAAAAAGTTCTCTGTGTTATATATTTTATTTATATAGTATTTTTCCCTTAAAAATATATTAGTAGTAACTTCAGCTGTCAGTAGGCTCAAACAGTTATATTTCTGCACCAGTCTTCTAACACCAAGCAGAGCTCTTCCATCCTGAAGATTTTTATTCCAGTCTTCTACTCAGCTATAAAGGCCCCAGTTTTCTCCCATATCCTTTCCCTTGTTTGAACTTCTAATCTTTTCAATTCTCTGCCCATTCTCTCATTTTCTTTCTGTTTTGCTATTTCTCACTCATTTTTCTAGTTATTTATTTTCTCTTGCTCAAGGAAAACACATGGCTTCGAAGGGACGCCATCACATTCAGATCATTTCTTTCTGATCTTCAAGTCAGCTACAGCAGTGAACTGTGGAGCTGGCTGTGTTCTGAATGTTTTTTTTTGAGAGTACCTTTGCTCTTTGATGAAGATGTATGGTCCATAAAAGCTGTGGCTAGTTCTTTTTCGTGTGTGTGTGTGTGTGTGTGTGTGTGTGTGTGTGTGTGTGTGTGTGTCTTCACAGTACCTGGAACCAAGTAGGGTATCAACAAATGTCTGTGAAATGCTGGGATAAGTCAGACTATATAGTTTTAACAGTGAAGAACTATATCTAATCAATAAATTATATATTTGTAACCACTAATGCCTTTGGAAATAGAATGGTTGACTCAGATGGACATATCTTTCGATTTCACCGTGGATATGTTCTGAGAAAAAAATCATTTACGGACAAAATACACCAAAGAAAGCATCATTTTATATTTGTTCCTATTATCTTTCAAACTATGACAAAATAAAAATTATGATATTAGTAAACACCTGAGAAAAAATAATTTTCTCAGGCACTCTATAAACATTAACTTTTACTATGGAATATATTCATGAAAGCTACTTTGTAAAATGAGAGCCTAATGCAGTTAGATAACCTGCTGAAAATCATTCATATAGAAAGTCACAGAATTGCTCTGCAGTTCACTAGGTCATTGGAGCCTGAGACCTTAGCATCTTGCTATTACACAGACACACACAAAAGCTGAAATATTTTAAATTTAGCAACTCTACAGTAGAAGACAAAGCTGGGAAAGTGAAACACTGCATTAAAAACTGAGCAACTGCTTCAGCCTACTCCCCAATAACATCTTCTTTAGTGGCCCATTGGGCATGCTGGCAAGCATTGCTGGGTAGCAGAAAAGGATCCAGTTTCTTCTCCAGGACTAACAAAGGGGTTTGGTGCAATAATGAACTTCCCATAAAACAGGGTCCCCCAAGATAGCTTTCCCTCTACAAGCACAGCAGAACCTCTTCTTCTCAGCTCCTATAGCAAACTATTTGACTCCAGATAGCTTTATCTCAGATAATAGAATTTTTTGCTAATCCCATTAATTTCATGTTCTGATGTGTTTTGCTTCTAAGGTTTAGGTTCCTACCCACATTCCTGCCAATTGCTTTGGGTGGCCCCAGAGACCAGAAGAGCTTAAAAACTCAAAAGAAGGTGACTTATAAATCCCAGATAGTTGGTGCCACCTGTTGTGAGAAGGACATAATGTAGCAGCAATCTCCAGGCTTGTGGCAGACTTGGGATTTTGCAGACAGGCGGGATCAGATAGATGTTTTCAGCTCTGAGCTCAGTACATTCAGTGTCCTGGATGTTCCTCTCCTGTCCTTACCGTTGCGACCTATCCTGGAACAGCCAAGAGGTTCATTGTGACCAGGTTTCCATGCCTTGTGGTCTTCTCTGAAAATGCTGGGTAAGCAATCATTTTCCCACAGTACAGAATACCTTGAGAGGAAGCATAGACTCGCCTGCTCTGTACCTGACGCCGGTGACTCATGATGAGCCTCTTGTAATGAATGATGTGGCAACACTTCAGTGTTGGCTCAAATGTGATGAAATTTTGCTTTAAAATTGTTTGGGCTTTTTTGTTGTTGTTATTTTATGTTAGTTTTGCCCTTTCATTAAAATTGTACACAATGTGAAATTTTTGTTCCCTGTGCTTCTGCAGTTGCTGTTGGGAAAGGGCAGGAGTTGGGTGGCCATTTCTTGGTTTCTGGACCAGCGGGGACCATGATTCTTGGCTTTGCTCATTGCAGGCCTGAAGTGGTGTGTACCATACAGAGGGGTTGTGGGAAAGTCGGCCAGGGGTCTTGCAAGCCAGTCACTCTCAGCCTCTGGGTCTCTGGATAAGCAGCGGACATGCAGCATCCCTGGGAACTTAGTCCAGGAAGTGTGCATGTTCCATCACCTGACACTTCTTCCCTCTGAAGAAGGTTTATGCCATTCTATCTATGACCTTGATAGATTCACTCATGAACTCTGAACGTTTTCTCCTAGACTCTAGGATTTTCTACATAGACTCATGTTCTGCTATTATGGACAGTTTTATTTCATTTCCAATTTATACGACATTTAGTTCCTTTACTTGGTTTATGGCACTGGCAAATAAATCCAGTACCTTGATGAACAGAAAACAGGTGCACTTCTCTTTGTTTCTGATTTTATGGAAAAAGCATTGTATCTGTCACCATGACATACGATATTATGTATGTTTTTGTAAATACATCCCCATCTGGTAGGGAAAATTTCCTTTTATTCTCAAGTTGTTGAGAGTTGTGCTTTTATTTTAGATTATGAATGTCTGTTAGATTTTTAAAAATTATTTTATTATTATTATTTTTTTTTTGAGTTGGAGTCTCACTCTGTCATCCAGACCGGAGTGCAGTGGCCACTCCCAGCCACCGCAGCCTCGACCTGCTGGGCTCGGGTGATCCTTCTGCTTCAGCCTCCCAAGTAGCTGGAATTACAGGCATGTGCTACCACACCCAGCTGATTTTTTTTTTTTTTTGATTTGTTATAGAGATGAGGTCTCGCTGCCCAGGTAGGTCTCGAGCCCACAGGCTCAGGCAATCCGCTCACCTCAGCCTCCCAATGGCGTGGGATTACAGGCTGAGCCACCGAGCCCAGCTTGTTAGATTTTAATAGAAGCTTTTTTGTGCATCATTTGATAGGATCACATGTTGTTTTACACCTAAGATATTAACAGAGTGAATGATACTGATTGGTTTTCAAGGAATGAAGTAGCCTTACATTGGGAATAAATCTTATTTGGGCATGATATTATTCCTGAACATATATTTTTGACTTCTATTTGCTAGTATTTTGGTGAAGATTTCTGCATTATGTTTAGGTAGAATATCGGCCAGTAGTTTTCTCTTAGTGTACCATATTTGCCTGAAAAAGACTGACTTCATAAGCTGGGAAGTATTACATACTCATTCATTTTCTAAGATACATTTTATGTAATTCATCATATTTCTTCTTAAACTTTTGGCAAAAAGTAAACAGTGAAATTGTAAGAACATCTAGATTTGTTTTTTGGAAGTTTTTTAAAATCATAAATTCATTATCTTTAATAGTTACAAGAATATATAAATAATACAAGATATGTTGAATACATTATGATTTTGAAGAATTGATCCATTTCATCAATTTTTTGATTCTCCAGTACACGGTTGTTTTAGATAATTTAAAAAAAGTGATAACTGGGACAGGCTCAGTGGTTCATGTCTGTAATTCCAGAACTTTGGGAGGTCATAATGAGATAATTACTTGAGCCCAGGAGTTCAAGACCAGCCTGGGCAGCATAGCAAGATCTCATCTCTCATTAAAACAAAAAGAAAAATTATTGTGAGTTGGTTGACAAAATAAAGATAGTGCTGGATGACATCAGTTTGCCCCTTCAGACTCACTTACCACTCTGTAGCCTGTTCTGTGATCCAAGAAGTGATGAGTTACTTTTGCCCCCATGCTTCTGCTTCAGTTTAGGCACTGAAAGACACCAGTCATTCAGAAATAAGGAGAAGGAATGGAAGATTCACTCCCTTGCTTTTTCCCAGCTGGCTCTCAGGGTTGTAAATAACTTTATCTAAAGTCAAATATTCTGTGGTGTGGCCATTTCTTCCAGCACTTTCTTGATTTCACTAACACAGCACTCATTCTCTTGGCACTGCTTGACTTATGGGTGGTAATATGTCTTCTGGTGCCAGCTCTGGAGTGCTTCCCACCCTTTGTTGGTTTTCTTTCATCTGCCCATATGTACCTATTGTAAGTAGTCAGTCACTTTTTTTATTAAGTTCTTCTCAACTATTCCTGTAGTGTGTGTATCTGTTTTATGCAGCGACATGGATTAATATATGTTCCACTGACAAGAATAAATCACTCCAAAGTATTCAGTAAGGCAAAATATTTTATCCTCAGGTGTTTTTGGATTTGGACATAGAATAATGTTGCAGCAGCAGACCAAAAATTACATTGAGCTTCTGCCCAGCAAAAGAAAAATGAGAATAGGACATCATGGAAGTTGTATAAACATGTTTCCTATATAAAATGCTGTTGAGAAGTTTAGGATTGTGGGAATAGGAAAATGAAATTGTGGGAAGGAAAACTTCATTGCATAGAATTCACTGGAAGGTGAAAGTTGAAGGTAATGAACACATGCAGTGCTTGTGCTACATTTTTAAATTTTTATTTGAAAATAGTTAAAAACTCACAAAAAATGCAAGAATAAGCTACAGAAATGCAGCACACCTTTTATTCATATTCCCCAAATTTAATAATACACCACACATTTGACTCCCTTTGTCTCGCTAAAGGATTTGAGA
>NW_006951016.1:0-3274 GCF_000164805.1 Carlito syrichta | reverse complement strand
GTATCCTGCTGTGTTCGAGCTAAGAAACACATGATTCTGGGAGATCTATGAATCGATGCAGCTTCCATGCAGTTAACAGGGAAGGTCTTTAGGATGTATATTCCTTGGCACAGCAAGGTCACTCCTGGAGGGAGAGACTGAAGAACTAACTGGGTAATGGCCCTGAGAAACAATTTAGGATACCATACCACAGCCTTGGTGGCAATAAGCCCAGAAGGTCAGGATAACTACTCACTGGGAATCAGGTCCACTGTCAGTGGAAGCTAGAAGTTCAAACTCACCTGCAGTAATTTTCTATGTATAAATAAATGTACCCTACAACTCTACAATAAAATAATAAATACTCCATACTTTTTAGCTTATGATTCTATCTTTTCTTTTTAACAACCATGAAAACATTAGTTGAGATTTCTTTCTTGACATATTGATAAAGTTATTCGTGCAAATGTCACAACAAAATATTCAATTAGGAAACCAGAAAATTAAAAATAAGACATTGCCTAAAGCCCATGGGTTCGAGCAAAGCTTCTGCTACTTGGTGAGACTTCATCTCTACAATTAAGAAAAAAATATCCATGTGTTACAGCATGGTCCCGTATTTTAGACTATTTGGAAGCCTGAAGTGGAAGGATTGTCTGAAGTGGAAGGATTGTAGAATGGGTGATAGTGATAGTGCAGCCTGGGTGATGGAGTAACAGTTCAACTAAAAAAAATAAAAAGAATGTCCCAGAGCTAACACAAAACCAAAGAGGAGAGTATGTCCCTAGGCAATCCGAGTCTTGGAAGAATGGTAAGGGTGATTCCAGGGGTACTGATGACTCAGGCTGGTGAAATCAACTATCTTCTATGAAGGCAGGTGAAGTTAAGTGCCAGGACTGTGGCATGGTCCCAGTGTTTGAATTCCTTGCATCACTGATTTTCAGAAATTAGCCATTCCACTCCAAACATTTGTACCTACAACTGGAGGAATTTGACATGCCAAAAGTTCCCTGCCTCTGACCATTCTTTCCCAACTATCTGTCCTGAGTTGTAGCAGGCTGATCAGAAATGTATGCCCAACATAGTGTTTATCCTTTTTTTTTGTTTTTCTGTGTCCGATTATCCAGGTTATGTTTCCTTCAAAGTTCTCAATCTTTTCTAGGGTGTGCTCACCTCTTCTGCATTTTAGCATATTCTAGGCTCTGAGCAGGCATCCTTATCCTGAACAGACCCAGTGCAGAAACCCAGAGAATCTGGAAAACATTTCCAATTGAAATTCTGGCTGCCGATATATACCCAACAAAGAAGCCTACATGCACAGAGTCCAAGGAAGCCGGCTGTGTTAGTACTTGCCTGATTCAGGTTTTTTCAATTATTTGATAGTTTCAGCCTTCAGAAGCCAGTTTGCACTGAGAATCATTTCTTTTAATCCAGTGAAAAATCTTCACCTTTTCATCAAATGCTCAGTTACCTTTACTCATAATAAATCTCTGTGTTTAAGCTATTTGGGTGTTCTGTTTTTATGTACAGACCTCCACCCACACTCTACAACCAGATAGTTATTGACGTAGATAGTTCTTTGTGCCACAGTTTCCCATCGAGAAATAATAAATAAAGCAGAAAATACCCTTCACAGAGTTCCTGTCACAAATAACCACTCAATCTCTAGGTAGAACTAAAAGATGAGGCAAGAAGATGAAAGCATCCATGGGAAATTACACCTTGTAGAAACTGGAGGAGTGGAGAAGATAATTTTCTGACTTACACAATCTTTTCAATGTATTGAAATACACTGTGAAAAGGCAAATATAATCATTCTGATGTGTTTAAAAAACAACAACGCTAAGCTCTTTGCTATTTACAGGAAATGAACAAAATAATTTAACACTAAGAGTTGAAAACAAAAAGGTGGATATCTGGATTTAATCAACTGAAAGGTAAGTCTTTTCCATTGTAATATCTGAAATAGGCATATATGTTTAAATTGTTGGTACCTTAGAGTGATGACAAGTTCGATAAGTAGCATTTTTCTGACTTTATAGAATGAAGGATTAATGACTCAACACACAGATTAAGCAAAAGGAAACCAGAGTAGCTCTAGTACTACATTTGATTAAACTTCTCTCTTAAGATTACTCAGAATAACATGGAAAGAAGACAGGATATTTGAAAGGACAAAACTGTATAAACCAATACAAAAGATACGTCTGATCATCATTTTCATGAGGAAGTTAAATAAACGAAAAATGTGAAAATTAGTGTAGAAATTATTTACTATGTTCATAAAGGAGTATTGTATTTGGTATTGGTGACTAAGTGACAATGTGAGTTTCCACCATGGGTGAGTAGAGAGGTAAAATGTTGCAGAGAGTCATACAGGTTTATATGCCAGAGTTGGAAGCAGCAGATGAAATGTGCATATAGATTACCAACTATATATTAGAAGCTTCCAAATGAGAAGTAACATAAGGTGTAAAATGCAAGATTTTTTACACGAATTGAAATATACCCCCACAAAAGAATATGTCACATATCAGAAGACTGAGTGATACAAGAATATGCGTTAAAAAAGAAATGGTTACTGGTGAGGGAAATTTTAGTGGAAATAGAGGAAGCAAAGAAAGAGGGATAATCCAGGGTATGCTGCTGTCTGGAATCCAGCTGAGTGGAAGGCTGGGATTCAGATTCTCAAAATAGAAAAACGTTGCCTGGTTTTTAGATGGGTGAGGCAGAAATAGAATTGTTTGAGCTCAATGATAGCTGAATTTATTGCTGCTATAATTTGAAGAACAAAAACATTTATCAATTAAATATGAGATGCTTGGGAATTTTACTTTTAACAAAATATCCCACAAAGTGTGTTTCTTAAGGTAAAGAGTATTCCATCTAAAGTTAGAAACTATATATTTTTGAATAATACTAACTTAGAAATATTTTGCACCTCAATGGAAGAATATATTCAGCTAGTGAAAGGAAGAGAGATTTAATGATGTTGAAATAAAAATGTTAGCCAAGACATTAAGCGGAAGTAGACAGTTACACAAGGTTGTCTACATCATGATTCAATAGTTAAGCATGATTAGGAAAATTAGAGGCACATTAATACTTTTTAGAAATACTGGAAGCTTCCTAGAATAGAAAAACTTAAAAATAAAAAAAGGGAAGAAGAAAAAATAAAGAGAAAGAAGTACTGTAAGCAGATGTGCATTAGAAATCAGAATTTAGAGGACTTTACACAGGCGAGTGAGTATATATGCAGATATAGTATAACTCTGATCATTCCTGAGTAGCACTG
>NW_006951015.1:0-756 GCF_000164805.1 Carlito syrichta | reverse complement strand
TAGTCAGCTGGCTAACCAGTTGGTTAGCTAGTTAAGTCAGCAAGTAAATTCAGTGTCTAGTCAGCTGGCTAGCTAGTTAAAAAGCTATTTACGTCAGACGGGCAGCCAGCTGGCTTGCTAGTTATTTCAGCTATTAAAGTCAGCTGTCAAGCTCGGCATCTAGCTAGTTAAGTCAGCTAGATATGTCAGCTATCTAGCTAACGAACTTAGCTAGTTAAGTCAACTAGCTACCCAGCTTGCCAGCTAGGTAGCTAGCTAGTTATGTCAGTTGTCTAGCAAGCTGGTTAGCTAGTTAAGTGACCTAGTTAAGTCAGTTGACTAGTCAGCTGGCTAGATAGGTAGTTTGCTAGTTTTGTCAGCTGGGTAGACAGTTGGCTTGTTAGATAACTCACTTAGTTAATTCAGCTGGATTGCCAGGTGACTAGCTATGTAGCAAGCTAGATACTTCAACTGGCTGGAAAGCAGGGCAGCTAGTTACGACAGCTAGTTAAGTTAGCTGACTAGGAAGCTGGTTAGGTAGGTAGTTAGGTAGTTAAATCAGATGAAAAGCCAGTGGATTACATAGGTAGTTAGCTAGATAAGTCAGCTGCCTAGCCACCTGACTATCTAGTGATGTCATCTAGTTAAGTCAGCTGGCTAGCCAGCTTCCTAATGAGTTAAGTCAACTAGTTGAGTCAGCTGGCTAGCCCAATGGCTAATTTGTTAAGTCAGCTAGTTAATTCAAGTGGCTAGCCCTCTGGCTAACTAGGTAGCTAG